>NW_018164506.1:378713-411813 GCF_001263595.1 Phalaenopsis equestris | reverse complement strand
GTCTTTTCTAGCTAAAATCGACGTTCCGAACGCGTCGGCGCAGTCCGTTTCGTCATCCGGGGTCGTCCGGACGAGTTTGCTGGCTTGCGAGTCAATTTAAGCCAAAATTGTGTGTGATGCAACGAGTGCGTTGCTGAGTCACCGAGGGTTAACCTAAGGTCGTTTGATCCTATAGGAACTCATTTTCGGGCCCTCTACATGCTGGTCCTTAGCCCTTGCAACTAGAAGTTGAGTGCTTGGAACCACTCACGCGAGTTCTTCGCAAAAATAAGTAAAGAAGCGGTTTGAAGTTCTACGGAGGTGGGCTCCATTACTAGTCCGCTAGGATGGTCAACAAGGAACTCCTAAGGCTAGATTTGGGGTTCATGGGAGTAGGAGACTAAGACCTCACTAAAAATGAGGTCAACAGCGTGTTACACTCGAAATGTTAAAGCTTATTGGTGTTCGTAGCCTCTTAAAACGTGTCAATTATTGAGCTCAAATCCAGGAAAAAAATTATGATGAATCTGAAGTGCTCTCCAATAGGTAAAAATTAAAGTTTGGGTGTTAGATATGTAAATACATAAGAATTGATTGATATGTATTTAAAATGTAAATATTCCTTATTTTAATTATTTATATACTGGGATTTATTTTTTTCATGCATTCACAAATCATAATTTGATCCATATCTTTTATTTAGTATGCCACTCTTCTCTCTCTCTCTCTCTCTCTCTCTCTCTCTCTTGCCATTGTTAAATCGTGAATGTTGATTCTATTGAACGTGTAACTTTCTTTGAATAATTTCTTTAGGAAATTTAATGCAGAGTCATCTGGTAATTCTGTATATGGATACGGTTCGGCAAGACATGGCCAAATAGGTACACGGCCATCTGGACATAGAAGACTAATTAACATTCCACACTTAATTCCTGGATTTGAGGATTCCAGAATTGTTAATGTGTGCGCCAATGGAGATCATAGTGCTGCATTATCCGGTAACTCGCTTTATTTAAAGATATCAATGTCAAATTTTATTCTTCCATATTTCAATATGAGAATAGTGTCCAAATAGCCTTCTAACAATTTGTAAGGGGTCATTTTAGTCCCAAAGCCTATAAAAGTACCAATTTAATCCCCAATGTTTTTTACTATGAGCTGAAATAGCCTCCCTAGACTATTTCAGTCCAATTTAAGGAGTTTGTGGACAAAAATGAACCTATGTAAATAATCAGAGGGCTATTTTGGCACTCATATCATTATGTCAACACTATAACAACCCATTATTTGTTGAATATTGTTTCTCGAGTTAGTTTGTTCAGAACTGCATAGGCTTGCGATAATAGGATAGTTTCTATGGAATCAGCTAACGGGCAGTTGTACAGTTGGGGCAGAGGGTTCAGTGGGTGCTCAGATAGCCTCCAGCCTCAACTTCTGCCTTCACTGTTGAGATTCTCTCAAATTGCTCTCGGATGGAATCATGCTCTACTGGTTTCTGGTAGGGTTGTTTTTATTGGTTCTGTGCTGCTTTCTTTCTCGATATTTAGTTTTAAAATTTGGGGTGTTTACATACCCACCACCTAATTCTTATGTATTTACATATCTCACAACTGAACTTTCATATTTACACACTTAACACTCGAATTTTTTACATCACTTCAAAAAATAGCACTATTACCGCTTTTTAAAAATGAAATACACCATTTCATCTATAGGCTTAAAGTATCAAGGTGTTATGTGTGTAAATATGGAAGTTTAGGTTTGAGATATGTAAATACATAAGAATTGTGGGCAAAATATGCAAATTTATCTTAAAATTTTTGTCATTCTAATAGTTATTCATCAATTACCACAGATGGTCAAGTATATATGCTTGGTAGGATGCTTACTTCTGTTCAGCAAACAAGTGGTGAGAAGCTTTGTCCTGATATGTCAGTTTGTGATGGTAAGTTTCAAAAAGCTTTGAAGTTTTATTTTAACTACTCAACAATAGCATTTTAGAGAAAAGTGTCAAATTTATCTCTTTAACTCTTCGCAGGGGTCATTTTAATCAAAGTCTATATAGGTATAAATTTAGACCTAGACTCTTTTAATATGGACTAAAATAGTACCCACAAAAGATTATTTCAATCCCAATTTAAGAAGTTTGGGAACTAATTTGACATTTTTATAGTCTCTCGCACTCTAAAATGATCCTATTTAAACAATCAAGGGGCTATTTTGACCGTTTAGTATTTTTTTTCTAGTTCCATTCCTTAATGGGGTGTTTGCTAGCGCCTTTTAATAAGATTTATTACCGGATTTACTAAATTCAGGCAAACACTAAAATACAAATTTTTTGCGGATTTATGAATTTTTTGGATTTAGGATCCCATTTTTTTCCTTCAATTTAGCATAAAGATGGATTTAGTTGGATAGATTTAATGAATTTACTAAATCTTACTAACGATAAAAAGGGTACACCTCTAACGGCTATTGGTATGTCACTGTTGTTCAAGTTAATTTAATTGGAGGCCCCATTTTTATAGTTCTAATTCTTCTCAATCAACAATAATTCAAAAGTTTAACCTCTGCATATCTTAGCCATTTTAGCGAATTTAATGTGCACATTTGTGATAGACTTCTCACCAAATGGAAGGGGAAAAAAGAATAACTCAAGTGTACATAATTTAAAATTTTTTTTACAAATAACATGAATCTAATGAGCTCTTACTTGGCTAAAAGTAAAACTTTTTATCCAATTATCAATTATTTATAATTCAATCACATATTATGAATAGAGTTAAGAGAATAATACCAAATATTTAAATGCAAAATTAATCTTATCCAAGCCTAACAAATATTCAAATCTTTATCCACTAAATGATTAAGTTTAGGGTCTGTTTGGGGGCAGCTGCAGCTTATTGAATAATCTGCTGATAAGCTGATTAAAAATAATCTGTTGATAAACTAGGTGCGGTGACTATTACAAATTTTTATTTTTTTGGAAAAACCAGACCGCTGCCAGAAAGCTGTCACCGCACCTGATAGGTGCAGTGTGAAAACGCAATTTTCAGTGTTTTGAAAATGCATAAGCTGCCAAAATGCACTTTATCCAATCAGGTCAGGTGCGTTTTCAAAACGCCACCGCACCAAATAAGCTGCCCCAAATAGACCCTTAGTCAATTGGAACATTGGCAATGCAATATAAAGCTGCAAAAAATCAAGTTGACCACAAAACAAAGTAAGAAGTAGGATTAGTTCTAAAGTAGAACCTAATCCATATATTTGTGATAATAACACTCTTAAAGCTGTTTACGTATGGGAAGTCAAGCCTTATTAGAACGAAGAGGATGATAATTTTGTTAAGGGGTTGTTTGGGATCACTTTTGAGTTTGTTTTTTTATTTATTTTTATTTATTTTTGTTTATGTTTTTAGGTGAAATAAAATATATTTGATATCTTATAATATTGCTAAAAGAGCCCACACACTGTACTAAATAAATATGTTTTTGAAATCAAAATAAAATAAAAAAATAAATAATAAGAGTGATCCCAAACAAATCCTAAATGTATTTCTAGCAGCTCAAGTTTCTCAAGTTTCTCAAACTAAATAATGTATTACTGTATCAGTTTTTTATCTGCATCCTTAACTATTTTCAATCATATAAGTTCTCATTTGACGACTCTCGCTGCCCCTACCAGATGCTTCGGCTGCGCCTGCATCTTCTTTACAAAGGATAATATGCCTCGTCGATGAAAGTGTCGTCGGCATTGCAGCAGGTGCTGAGCATTCTGCTGTAGTAACAGGTAACAACAATTTCATGGAAGATTTACATACAAACCACTCAATTCCTTTGTATTCCAATTTCTAAAAGTTAAAATGGTGTAATTGTTTATGTGATATGAAAGATTTGGGTGTTAGAAATGGTAAAAATAAAAAATAGTTGGATAGATATGTAAATACATTGGAATTGGGTGGTAAATATTCAATTGCCCCTAATTTCATTTGGTTTCTGCAACTCTGTTTACAGATAAAGGAAGGATAATGACTTGGGGCTGGGGTGAACACGGTCAGCTGGGCGTAGGAAGCACAGATGATCAAATCTCTCCTCAAAGAGTTGAAATAGGATGGAAGGGATCAGATTCCAATCTTCTTCTCAGAGTTTACTGTGGGAGTGGATTCACATTTGTGGCTAAACATGGTTAGGTTTTCAGACTTGCAGAGTGTCTTAAGGATTATATTTTGAGTGGATGCAATTGTGTGTGGGTTTACTATGGAGGTAAGAGCTTGTTATGAATAATCTTTTGTCTGCTGAGGGTATTTATTATTGTTTGTGTAATTTTATTATTGTTGTGGCCATCTTTCATTAATGAGGAAAGGCTTGGTTTTGGGAGAAATTATTAGGTTTTTTTATTATTGTTGTGGGTTTACTATGGAAAGGCTTGGTTTTGGGAGAAATTATTAGGTTTTGTTGTGGATAATATGAGTACATAGCTATGTATTTGTTGTTAGGAATGTTAACAATATCATTTTGAGCCGGGCTAACGTAGGCTCAAAATCGACTCGCATGGGTATAGTTTGGCTTGAAATTGGCTCGTGGCTCGTTATATTCAATTTTGAGCCGGCTTAACTGTAAATCAAAATGAGTTGTCTCAAATTGAATTATTTGTATTAGTTTCAACTCGGAAATAGCTCAATCTGGCTCAAAATTGAAACTAACTCGCTCAAATTTAGTTTCTGGATCTGTTCCATCTCAAAATTGACTCGAAATTGACTTTTGATTTGTTATATTCAATTCTACTTAACATTATATATACGTTTTTTACAAATAAAAATACTATGAGCTAATCTCGTGTCAATTCGAGTTGATTCATGTATGACTCGAACTCGACTTGGAAAAAATTCGATCCAAGGTTGTGGCTCATAGCTCGGCTCGTGTTTTTTTATCTGATCTTGATTCGAGCCAAAATTTAATGATCTATGAGTTAAATTCATAGGACCACCTGTTGTGCCCTCATTTTTTAGAAAGATTGATAGAGTTGCAAGATAAAGAATATTATGAATCATTATTATAGAATTACGTGAGGTCATCTAAAAGACAAATAAAATTATCTTTATAAGTAAACTTCTGGGATGCTCGTGAAGAAATAAATTGTTTGTGGGATAAAGTAATAAACACTATTAAACATGTGAGATATTTGTAGAATCAAAATTAAAAGTTTCATAAATAAAAATAGTTTGTGGTTAAATAATAGTGTGCAATAAAATATAAAATACAAGTTATTAGTTAAATTTAAAAGTTTAGAAAATTGTGAAAAATATAAAGTGATCTTTAGGGAGTCTAAGAGAACAATTGTGACGCTTAAAACCATGCTTTTAGTAATCTTTATGAAAGATTAAATACTAAAAATAGTGAATATTATATGTATAAACTATTCAAACAAAAAGAAAATAAAAATAAAGAGTTAATTCTAGTAAAGTGTATTATAGATAAAAATTAAAAATTTCTTTTCTTAAATGAAAACATTCAAAATAGGTGGGTGAGTTATTCTGATAAACTTTTCAATTAAGTTTTTGAAAATGAGATCAATCTTAGTGATCTTAATAATGTTAATAATAATAAAATATTTTATTTTTACCATCACATTAGTAAAATAGAACTTGATCGGGCTTTAAAGGAAACCAAAGGTGGAAAATCAATAGTATCCGATAAAATCCCAATTGAACTGTAGAAATATTTACGAGATTTGAGAGTTTTTTGACTTATTAAACTCTTTATTATTATTTTAAAAACTAAAATATTGTCTGAGGAATAGATGAAGAGTATTTGGTCCCCATTTTTAAGAATAAAATGGATGCACAAGAGTGTGCAAACTATAGAGGAATTAAGCTATAGAGGAATTATATAGAGGAATTAAGTTAATATGTCATAATTTAAAATTATGGGAGAGGGTAATTTAACATAGGTTAGGACGTCTTACAAATATTTATCATAATCAGTTCGGATTTATGTCGGGCGGGTATGTTATGGAAGTTATACATTTATTGAGAGATTTGATGGAGAAGTACAGAGAGAATAAGGTGTATCTATATATGATTTTTATTACTTCAGAAAAAGCTTACGGTACCTGCTGATATATTGGCATTGCCGAATGCAATTACAAATTTTAAATAAAGACAAATCATATATAAATATTTTCCCTCTCTGCTCCAATCAAAATTAAGTATTACCTGCTGATATATTGGTGCAGATAGAAAATCTTTGATTACATTCTTCACATTATCATCATACTATCCAATATTTAATCTTTAAACTGGCTGCTCAAAGCTGCTTCCTTTCTCAGAAAGCTCTGATCTTTTATACTTGTACCACCTGGAGCAAACAAGGAAGTATACATAGTTCAAAATCCCAATCCCAGCGATCAGATAATAGAAATTCTCCAATCTCCCCTTGTTCAGATCTCCGGCCAGCCAACTCCCATCCTCCCCTCCCGCTCGATGTATCATCGTCACCAGCAATCCGCTGAAGTAATTCGAAAGCGCGACGTTGCAGAAGAACAAGCAGCCTGCGACGCTCCTCATGTGTTCAGGGAACTCGCTGTAGTAGAACTGCATCTGCCCTATGGTGTTGAATGCTTCCGCCAGACCTGAAAGCAGGAGCTGAGGCACCAGCCAGAGACTGGAGAATGAAGAAATGGATCCACCTGTTGGTGAGATTCCGATCGTCGGGCGATGAAGGGCTGCGCTTCTCCTCCTCTCTTCAACTAATCCTGAAACAATCATGGCGAGTACGGAAATCACTAACCCAACTCCCATTCTCTGCAGCAATGTGATTCCATCCTCTCGTTTTCTGATTTTTCTCAGCCATGGAATGACCATGCTTTCGTAGATCGGTAGCCATATGGTGAGCGCGAGGAGGGAGAAGATGGAAAAGGAGCCGGCCGGAATCTCGAAATTCTTGCTTCCGAGATGCCGGTCTGATTGCATCGCCTGAAGAACGACGTAGGTTGATTGTTGCGCCATGCCGATGTAGTACAGGATGCCTGTAGACCAAATTGGAACGATTCTTAGGAGACATTTCACCTCTTCGATCTGCTGGATGCTGCATAATCTCCATTGATTCGCTGAGGATGCGTCGGGTTTGATTTCGTCTGTCGTTGTTATGATTGCAGCCTTGTCAAGATACCTTTTAATGAAGAATCGTTTAGAAGTTTGAAATTGAAAGAATGAGGTTATCAGTTTATAGATTTGAGCAGAAAATGATTAAGAAATGAATGAAAACTTACCTGAACTGATTAGTGTGAGAAAGCTTGGAGATGAGGGAGCTGAAATGAGGAGGATTGAAGAGGGACTGTTTTGGATCGTTGGAGAGCTGGTAGCACCGCTTCCTGATTGCTGCAACTAGAACCTGGGCAAAGTTAGTAAAAGGGCTTCCTTCAGGCTTCACTTTGACATAAATGTTTGTGCCGAGGAAGAAGAAGATGCAGGAGATGAGCATCATGATGGCAGGGATAGCCAAGCCTAGTGTCCAGCTCACATTGCTCTGAATATAGATAATGAAGGTGGAGGAGATCATGACTGCAATGGTGAAGGTAAAATAGTACCAGTTGAAGAAGCTGCTGATTCCTTTCTTTCCAGATTCAGTGTGGGGATTAAACTGGTCTGCACCGAAGGCAAGGTTGCAGGGCCTTATGCCACCTGCTCCGATCACTAGTAACAGAAAGCTCAGAGCAAGCACAGAAAGCTGCATTGGTGTAGGGCCTGAACAGGTTGTCCCTTGAAGACAGGAAGGTGGATGCAGAGCTGGGATTGCAGAAGTGAGCATGATGACGAACATGCCCTTTGGGGGAAAAAGATGATGAGGGCAATAAATCAGTGGAATTTTTGGGTTCAAAACTGTTAAGACAACTTGTTTTCTAAACAATGAGAATGGTTTTGGTGTGTGTAAAAAGCTGTTTTTAAGGATAGAAACTATACTGTTGTGTTACCAAAAAAACTCACTTGATAAAACAAGGATTTTAATATATAATTTTAAAAGTCAAATCTAATATCACATTTCAACAAATTTCTGATGGAATTAAATGACTTTGCGAGAAGCTCAATGACATTGAAGGTGAACGACCTCCTCAAATATAATATGTGTATAATCAAATTGAGTATCTCAATAAGACGAAACCAATGAGCTCAAGAGCAATTGATTTCAATATCATTAAGGAGTTCAAACACCTAATAAACTCGTTATAATCTAGGAAATCATTACAAGCTATTCAATTCAGTGTTCAAGATTTTGGTGATATTATGGAGGATACTGCTTTTAAAATTTATAAATAGAACACCATCTTTACATGAGATAGGCTCGACATAAGGTTGCGAAGAGCTCAAAGAATGGCGGATCCTTAAACTCTATAGGATATCAGCCGCCCAACCACCAACGATAAATAGTTACTATCTAATCATCACTATACAGACGCTGAACCACTATTTCCCAACTACAGTTGCCCGACCATCTAATTATGATCACCTATTTACAGTTGCTTGATTTCATTGCCCATTTACAATTGCTTAGTTATCGTTGCCCCACTATGATTATGCAATCATTGATGTATATCCATAGTTTCCTGACTTCCATTACCCATTTACGATCATCGAATTTCGCCCGATCTTCATCACTCACCTATGGTAGTCTGATCACCATTATTGAACTTTGGCTGCTTAATCTACGTTTCCCGTCTACTATATTTGAGTCACAACTGCCTGTCCAAAGTTGTTTTCACCCATCTGCCACCTTCCGTCCACCGTTAGACCATCACCAACCCTCTACCTCTATTACCCATCCACCGCTATTGTATCGTCACTGCTTGTCCTCACAGTTAAATTACCACCACCCGTTCATCACTATAAGACCATTGTCATTCGTTTACTATTATTAAATCTCTATCACTTAACAACCAGGTTCAAAACATTTTTTTGGACCACCACTATTATTTTATCACCACAATACAATAACTATTGATGCTCTGATACTATAGACTGGCCTACATCACCCATCTATGATTGTTTAACCACCATCATTTGACTAAAGTCACTCGATCATCATTGTGCAACTATGAGCACCTATCTATAGTCTTTATAACTTTGTCATCCCTATACGATTGCCTGAGTACCGCTGCCTACCTATGATTACCTAACCATCGGTGCCTTTCTACAATCATCTAATCCTTGACAGTGTTCTCCTGATCGCAATCACTTGTCCATAGTCGCACAACCTCCATTGCTCATTTGCAATCACTCGATTATTGTCAGCCGACCATCATTGGCCAAATAGTGTCACTTGGCTCTTGTTGATTGTCTATGCTATTTAGATCACTGTTGCTCGACTATGGTCTTCTAGTCACCAACATCCACAGATTTTATTTCTCATAAACATCTATAAGATCAATGTACATTGCCTACGTAAATTATAATTGCATATGATATCATTTATAAGTTTAACGCATATCACCAACACTAAAATTCTCCAACTTTATTACCTGTCATTGCTTAAGATCACTGCATATTGTTGATGCGTGCCATAACCTATAAGATCAGTGCATGTTATAAATGTATCTTATATAAGGCTAGTCCATATCATTGACACCAATGCGAACATCAGCCAATTTCATCTCCTGCCAACATCTATAAAACTATTGCACACTGTTGAAGTGTGCCATTGCTTATAAGGTAATGCATGTTTGCCACCAACATTGACATGCACAATCGTCACAACATGTCATTTATACCAAGATTATATTGAATTCTTAGATCTCTTGACTCCCCTCATCGAAAGAAATTTGCCAAACATACTGTAAATAATCTCTTAAAGACAACTTTAATGCCTCAATAATCCTCAACTTCCATCATAAGATTTATTCTACATATTGCATATCCTTTAAAGTTTATCAAAGATTTCTCTAATTATAAAAAATTATATCATTTATCTCTTGACTCCATGACTTTGCTCCTTCACAAGTTCATATAAAAACAATCTAGCATCTCCTATGGAACTCTTATTTTATTTATTTGTGATAAATTTTCATACAAAACTATAACACTCACCCCCTCCCTCACTCTACTGCCATGACTTTCTTACACACAACAATCACCACCATAATATAACATTAGATAATCCAACTCACAAGCATGCACCCAAAATTCTCACACAAAGCATAAAAAAGTATGAAACAATTTTGAGCAAAGCCGTTTTATACTATCTATACGATCACTATAGACATATTACTTTTATCTAAATAAAATTAGCATCAATATAAATAATTCCAAATTACCAAATCATGGCAGCAATAGTCTAACACGCAATAACTCCGAACAGATAAAATCTTTTCACAAACACATTCATTTTTTACACAAACCAAAACTATGTGAATAATAGCAAACAGTTCCCAAGTATCAAAACTCAAGCTTGAAGCGTTGATTTGTTACCAGAAGTGTAATTACAGAAGCAAAACCCAAGGTTTTGTAGCGCCCTAAGAAGGCGTCGGAGATGAAGGCGCCGACCACAGTAGCCAGGCTTGTGGTTCCATTGAAGACATTCAAGATCGTAGCAGCATCGATGCTCTTGATGTGGAACACAGTAGTGAGATACACTAGCAGGTTTGAGGCCGTCGCAATGCCCCCAAGCTTCTCAAATGTTTCATTTCCTGTTAATTTCCAATATTTTCACTTTCATACGAATCAAAGAGGAAATGTGCAGATCAACAATTCTCGTATTTGCATAATTTTAGATTTTTTCAACAATTGTCAGTTACTTTGACTTCTTTTGTTGCCCTTGCCTCTTGGGCTCTTTCACAAACCGACAGCAAAATGTTTGCAGAGCAGCACAAAGGCAAGACGGCGGTTAGGAAAATGGAAAGGTGTGATGAAAGATGGATACGCTTCAAGGAGGAAAAGGAGATCATGGTCATGAAAATCACTGGCATTGTGGTGACATGGTTGATAGAGGAGACGGCTGATGCCTTACTCTCGTCGAATACGTGATTAATTGTGAATTACTTACACCATCAAATGAATCATCAAACGAGCTCTCATTTGATGGGATTAATAAATTTAACATCTTGTATTGAGAAAATGAATGAACATTCATCAGGACATCTCTTAGTAAATTTACACTTAAAATTTTTTTGTTATGCTTGTATTTATAATGCATGAAAAAAATTGGGAGCTCGTCATTAAAAAAAAAAAAGAATTTACTTGCGTACCACTTAATTCTGATGCATTTGTATGTCTAACATTTAAATTTCTACATACATACCACCTTATATACGCATAGAATGGTGTATTTTACTTTTTTTTAAATTAAAATAGTGATATTTTTCGTGTGATATGGAAGATTTTAGTGACATAAATGTGTTAGATATATACATGCATATGAATTAAGTGATATGACAGGAATTATCATTTCGTGGCTATATTGAATCAACTGAATCAATTAATCAAGAAAGTTCTTTTGGAGCTACTTCATTTCCTTTGCGAATCATAATGGAGCACTTCAAAAAAGAAGTTGGCTCTGCCGCCATCAATTGTCAGGCATTTATAAAAGGGGACGCGACATTTAATTTAGAAAAAAATGAATCTTGCCTATTTTATTTTTCTAAGCTCGATTGTTGACTTACCTATGACATACGGCATTGCTCTCCAGCCATAGTATTTGATTGCAGGGGCATCTGAAATCTCCAACCCAGAGTCAACATTGTTCTGTTCATCCTCCATTACTATCGATCGGCTTCACCTTCCAATCTGCTTCGTGTGAACACCATTAAAAATTCAAAGGCGTCAGCTTGTTGTTTGTTCTCTAAAGAGAGACGGAGGTGATAGATTGCAGGTTGAAGAAGAGAAGAAGAAAATCAACAGAAGAATTAAGAAAAGAAAAAAAACAAGAAAACTTCTCATCACTAATAACAGGCAAACCGAAGAGAAAAAGGAGACAACACAGGGGAGGAGAAATTGTTACAGAATAGAAGAAGATGGGGAGGAGCCGTTGGGAGAGGGCTCTCCCTATCTCACTCCAAATTACAGCTCTCTCCGAGAAGAAGAAGAAATTTGGAGAGGAGCTCTTGAGGGAGCGACCATCCCTTGAACCCTAACGGCTACAACGATACGCACGCTGTAATCTCTTGTCCCCGTGGCAACTGAGAAGATTTCAAACCCCCAATTTCTCTCTAACCATCCCACCCATTTAGCCTCCATTTACCATCTCCCATATTTTTAAATTCTTCAATCAAGATTGAGAACATATGATTATGCGCTATGAAATTGATGGCATTACAAATTTTGATGCTTTAATTTGTGTGAGGATTTTGCACGCAAATGAAAAGGGGGATATAAAGGTTTTATGTGAAATTTGTGAAACGAAAAAAATTGATTTGGTTTAATTCAAGTCAAAAAATTCAAATTTGAAATTATAAATGTTCGTTCTCGCCCATAAATAGAGAACAAAGTATAATTTAAGAATTTGTGCAGCCAAAGACTATCTCCAAAGGTGGCTATTGAGGTTGTTGAATGATGTTGATGATGTTAACGAGGAATGCTCGGTGTATGTTGATGGTATTGGTGAAAAGATAATGGGTATTGAGAGCGGGACATTTGTAAATATTAGTCAGCAATATTGATGAAAGACATCAGTTAGAGTTTGGAGGCCGATCAACTACAAAATCGATTGTTGATTTTGTGTGTAGGTTGATGGTCATTGATACGAGTAGGAGGCCGATCAACTACAAAATCGGTTGTTGATTTTGTGTGTAGGTTGATGGTCATTGATAAAGAACGTCTAAAATTAGCTGATTAGAACTAATTTTGAGGTCATGGTTGTTATTTGTAAATCAATGAAAATTAGGATGATCATCTTGTGTTTCTAAACATTGACAAATCTTTAAAATTCAATGTGACAGTTAGAGTTCAAAACATGAAAAAAGTATAGTTAGTGTATATTTATAAGTTTTCAGGGCATAACAAATTGAAGTTGAGGGATCTAAAAATCTGATGGCTGGATTGTCTTAGAACAAATATCGGAATGTGTTAGATATGGCTCATATGCCAAGATAAGGGATAGATGCTGGTGTGGAACGGAGCGAGCCAGCTGAGCTCGCGAGCGGAAACATCTGTCCAATCGGAGGAGTTTCGTTAAGTGGGTTGCGGGTGTGGGATCAACGCTCCAGCAGTACGGTACAAGGTTATTTTTGTAATTTCATTAAGTGTTGTATTTATATATAATATTTGTAACCCTATGGGAACTATATTTTTTTCAGGAATAATGAAATCACCGCTCTGCTCCCTAGGACGTAGGCACAAATTACTGAACCTCGTAAATTTTCCATTGTTCTTGATTTTCTTTCTTCTTCTTTTTTTGAATTTTCACTTCATAATGTATGATAATTGAGGGTAAGCTTGGTATTAGTTAGGTTGTCTTTCTAAAAATGATCTACCCTTACTGCTAATGAATTAAATTCTCATGTAAGTTGTAATAATATTTGCTATAAGGATTAAATCTAGAGTTGCCAAAAAAAATGATGAAATACATATTATGATGAAATACCACTCAATTCCTATTTATTTACACATCTAGCACCTAAAATTTACTTTTAACATTCCTACCACCCGATCATATTACGTAGAAAATAATAATAATATTTTAACTTTATAAAATGAAATACATTTTTTTCATGAATAGATAAGGTGGCATATATGTACAAGTTAATGTTTCATTGTTAATATATGTGAATTGAATGGTACGTATGTAAACCTTTCTTTTTTTTTATTTGCATGCTCTATTGAGGTTCATCTGTGGAAAAAATATTACATCAGTACTACACACATAGAGTAAAGTATGTAGCCAATGAAATCACGCCACGACACCCCGGCGTCGTAACACGGGGAATATTCCCCCCGTGTTATTCATGTGTTATTGCGTGTTATTCATGTGTTATTGTGTCCTGAGAATATTCCTGATGTCATAGTAACACAATAACATATCAATAACACATGAATAACACACAATAACACATTTGTCAGGAATATTCCCTCGTGTTATTATTGTGTTATTGTGAGTTATTGTGTCATGAGAATATTCTTGGCGTTATAATAACACTATAACACATTAGTAACACATGAATAACACACAATAACACATGAATAACACTGGTGTAGGGGGGAATATTCCCCGTGTTACTACGCCGTTTTTTTTTTTTTTGCGTGTGGGGTGGTGGGGTGATTTCATTGGCTACGCACGTTACTCTACGTGCGTAATACTGATGTAATATTTTTTCTCATCTGTGAGTACGCCATCCACGAAACTTTTATCCTGCACTGCGTTATACTTATTTATTTATTAAATAAAAAGAATTACATTTTCAATTTTATTCCATTTAAACGAAATTTTTGGTTCTTAACACATTTAAATAGGAATTTTTATTTCATTCATTCAATCATTATAATGTTGAAGAAAAAGGTAAATGGGGGCACTTTTATTTACATGGATGATAAATAGTTTCGCAATTATTTTTAGGGAAATTTACATTTGTAGCACATAATCTTTATGTATTTACATCTCACACATATACATGAAAGTTTAAGTGTGGGATATGTAAATGCATAAGAATTGTGAGATGTGCATGTAAATGCCCATATTTTTAACTAAGAAAGAAATTTGTTATTAAATATAAAAAATTTGAATTTATATTTGTGCGGTCATTGGAAAAACTAAGTTCTACTCATAACCTGATAAAAAAGAAAAACTATAATCAAGAAATATAACAATTGATTTATTTTAAGATGATGCATTATCACCCAAGCCCTATTTATTTACATATCTAACCCTTAAAAAATTTTTTTTTGCATTTATACCACACAATTCTCTTATCTCGTATACATAAATATCATTATCGTAATGTTTAAAATGCAAAATAAATCTTTTTTATGCATAGATAAGATGACATATATAAAAGTTGAACTTTAACATATATCTATGTGTGTGTGTGTGCGCGCGCGCGTGCGTGTGTTTATGCCGCCAGTCGTAGCATATTGGTAGAGCAGAGGTCACGTGTTCGAATCCCCATCTGGATGTTTTGACGGTAGTGAGGGCGGTCCTCGGAGAGTTAGGCACATGAGGGTGACTGGGGCTTGTATAAGAGCCTGCAGCTATTCTTTTGAATATATATCTGTTAAAACTCATAATAATGTAGTGGAATACTCAATATTTCATTGAAATGAAAGAAGTTATAAATAACCCTTACAAGAATCTTGTAATAGGAAAAATAATAAAAGGAAATGATATGAAAGGAAGAGTATAACACCTGATATCTCCAATAATTAATTCATATAAATTATTAGGAGATATAGAAAATAACGTAAAATAGTAAAACAAATATCTCATTAATTCTAAGGAAATAATTTATTTACAGGAATAAATTATTTTCTATCATAACTCTAATTCCAAATAAATTATTTCCTATCATGACTCCTAACACTCTCCCCTCAAGTTTGGAATGTATGTTAATAATTCCTAATTTGCTGAGTAGTATCGAGAGCTGAGAATAGTTTAGTGGTTTTGTGAAAACGTCCGCTAGCTGTTTTAAAGTGACACATGAGTCAACTTTATTATTTCTTTTTGAACTTTCTCCCTATGAGATGCCAATCAATCTCGATGTACTTTGTTCGCTCATAGTATACCGGGTTCGAGGTGATGTAAAGTGCTGCTTGGTTATCACAAAATAAATTGGCAGGATATGAATACATGATCTCCAAATCTTGCAGAATTGTTCTTAGCCAAATAATCTCGCAGCAGGTAGTGATCATGAACCGATATTCAGTTTTCCAAGAAATTAATGAACTCCCAAAGAAGATACAATACCCAGTAACTGATCTTTGAGTGTCACAACACGTAGCCCAATATGCATCACAAAAGACATTTAGTTGGGTTGAGCTTTCTGCTGAGAGGGCTAAGCATTGTCTTGTTGTTTGTTTTATGTAATGTAGAATGCGATGGGCTGCTTCTAAGTGTGGCACTCGTGGTTTTTCCATAAATTGACTTAAGACATGAACTGCATATGTCAAGTCAGGACGTGTGACAGTCAAGTACATTAATCTCTCAACTAGCCTTCGGTATGATGATGGATCACTGACATATTCTCCCTCTGATTTGCTAGGAGATAAGTTTTGTTTCATAGGGAAAGTGGCTGGTTTTGCACCGAGGTACCAAACATCTTCGAGTATTTCAAGAGCATACTTTCGCTGTGAAAGCACACCCTTCTGGGAACGCGCAATCTCAATACCAAAGAAATATTTCAATTGTCCTAGGTCTTTTAATTTGAACTGGTACTTCAAGAATATTTTGACATGTTCGATTTCTTGTAATTTGTTCCCTGCAATGATGACATCATCTACATATATAAGAGGGGTGATGAATTTACCATTTTGGGATCGGACGAACAAAGAATAGTTTGTCTTTGATTGCATAAAATTGGCTTGCTTTAGAGCGGTGGAAAGCTTGATGAATCATTGACGTGAAACTTGTTTGAGACCATATAATGATTTGTGGAGTTTACAAACTCGAGTCTCCCTCTTTCGTCCGAGGTCAGGAGGTAGTGACATATATACGTCTTCGTCGAGGTCCCTATACAAGAAAGCATTGTTAACATCTAGTTGGTGAAGATATCATTACTTGGTTGAAGCTAACGCAAGAAGTAGGCGAACAGTTACAAGCTTTGCTACAGGGGCAAAGGTTTCTTGGTAATCTAGCCCTTCAATTTGATTATACCCTTTTGCCACTAATCTGGCCTTACAGCATTCAACTGTCCCATCTGCATGAAGTTTGATTTTGTATACTCATTTGTATCCAACTGGCCTCTTTCCAGGCGGTAATGGTACAAGGGACAATGTGTCATTGACTTTGAGTGCATCAAGCTCTTCTCGCATAGCAACCTGCCACTTTGGATTACGAGCGGCTTCTACACAAGGGCTTGGCTCCTTTTCAATTGACTTTTCAGGTGCTTGGCTCCTTTTCAATTGAAAGGGCAGTGGTAAAAGCACGATGTTTAGGTGACAATCTAGCATATGTCATGACATCGATTAATGGATAGAAGGTATTTGTGGTTTTGGCTAACACCGTGTTCGATGTTGGGGGGAGTCTTGAGGGAAGAGAAATACCACATGATACTCACACAAATAGCTAGGCGTTTTTGTTGTTCTTATTGGTCGTGGTGATGGTATTTGTTGGTCTAGAGTTGCAGGTTTTTCTGATAATAAATTTGAAGGTGAAGTAGTCTCTTGAGAGGGAATTTTGTTGCCTTGAGAAGGTGGAATATTTTCTTGAGGTAATTCATTGAATGAAGGCATATCGGTGTGGGTGGTGAAGTGCAGAATTGAGCCCTTATCTGTAGCAAAAGAAGGGGAAGGAAAAGTGTTTTCATGGAAATGAACATCTCGTGATACAAAAACCTTCCTAATTGAAAGGTCATAAACTTTATAGCTCTTTTGCGCGTATGGATACCCTAAGAAAAAAACATCGAATGGCTCTGGGATCAAACATGATTGGTTGCTGATGATGTGTTGAGGCAAAACAAAGACACCCAAACACGCACAAATGATCATATGTGGGTTTTGTTTGGAAGAGCATTTCAAAAGGAGTTTTTCCTTGGAGAAGGGGAGTTGGTGTTCGTTTGATTAGGCAGACGGCAGTTAGGATTGCATTTTCCCAAAAATTTTTGGGTAAATTAGCTTGAAACAATAAGGCCCGTGCTATGTTGAGTAAGTGGCGATGTTTTCTTTCGGCTACACCATTTTGTTGCGGAGTGGAGACACAACTTGATTGGTGAAGGATGTCTTTGTCGAGATAGAGGTTCCTCAATATGAATTCAAGACCACTATCACTTCGAATGATTTTAACTTTTAGATTGAATTGTGTTTCAATGAGGTTTATGAACTTGATGATGTATGAATGTGTATCTGATTTATGGTTCATCAATCAAGTCCATGTGCATCGAGTATATTCATCAACAATTGTGAGAAAATACCGCACTCCTGTTATTGAAGGAACTTGGTATCCTCCCCAAATGTCAACATGAATTAATTTATAAGGTGTTTTTGAGCTCATGGAACTTGTTTGAAAAGATAAATGAGTTTGCTTAGCCAATGGGCAAATTAAACAATCAAAAACATTACAAATTTTCTTATCTATAATTGAAAAGAAAAACAAGCTGGAAACTTTATTTGATGGGTGGTTTAGACGTTTATACCAGAGATTTGGGGATGGTGAAGTAGCAACATTGCACTTGCTCTTTTGTGGAGTATCAAGGTAGTAGAGTCCTCTTTTAGTTCCCGTCTCAATCATCTTCAATCATCTTCCCCGCGATTGTTGGTCCTGTAGCACACAAGTGTGGTTATTAAAAATTGCAAGACATTGTGAATCAAGCACAATTTTGCTAATGGAAATCAGATTTAATTTGAACAAGATGACACATAAAATATTTTGTAGAACAAAGTCAGCAAAATGGATGTTGCCGATGTGTGTGACAGTTGCAGTAACCCCGTTAGGCAAGTGAACTTTTTGATTGATGACACTGAATTTTGTAGTAAGTAGGTTGGCTGAATATACCATGTGATACGTGGCTCCTATGTCAAGAATCCAGCTTATTTTTTTATCAAAAACAGATGCACAAAAGATTTTACCTGAGATATCACTCATGGTTGATGTGCTGACAACATAATTAACCAACGAATTAGATTTGTTCTCTGCAAGTAGTGATATGAGGCTTTGATATTGTTTGGCTGTAAGGGTGAATGGTGCAGGACTCGTCGATGTATTGGTATCCACATGGTTGACTTTGGGAGCCAAATTGTTTCGTTCAGATTTATTGCCCACTGGATTGGTCCTTTGCAGCTTTCTATAGTCATTGATGGTGTGTCACTGCCATCCACAACAATCGCATTTGAGATGTACTCGACATGTGTCTGAGGTATGCCCAATTTTGTCACATTTTCCACAATTTAAATGAGGATTTTTAGGCGTGAAAATCTTCTCTGGTTTTTGTACATTATTTTTCACGGCAAAAGCTAAAGCTTCTGTTTGCGACGCATTTACATTGTTCATGTCGCGCTGCTTTTCCTCTTGGAATGCGAGAGAATGTGTCTTGCTAACATTGGGAAGGGGATCCATGAGCAAAATTTGTTCTTTTATAGTAATGTATGTTTCATTAAGCCCCATGAGAAATTTCATGGTTTTCTGGTTTTGTTAAAACTGCATCACTTCCTTCATGGCACCACACGTGCATTTAGGAATGTTATGGAGGGTGTCACGTTCGTTCCATAGGCCTTTGAGCTTGGTGTAATAAGCTCCAACTGTCATATCGCCTTGCTTGCAATCGTGGATGGCTTCTTCGACATGGAAAATATGAACGTTGTTGGTACAAAAAAAAACGTTCCTTCAAGTCGAGCCCGATTTCATTTGCACTCTCTTTGTATATTATACTTGCTTCAATGTCTTCTGCAATTGAATTAAACAACCATGCCTTGACAAGGTTGTTGTAGCGCCTCCATTGTTGAAGTTCTGCGGTGGACGTCTCTGGTGGTTCTTTGACGGTGTCGTTGACAAAACCTTCTTTATTTTTTATGTTAAAGCCATCAACATGGCACGACTCTAGGAATTGTAGTTTTCTCCATTCAGCGGCTGCGTAACAAGCACGAGACCGGGTTGATCTGAGTAGTGAAGATAAAAGTGGTTGTTCGGATTATCAAATTTGCTAGATTCAAGCTTTGCTGAATTTTGCGTTTTGTCTGCCATGTGTTTTGGCTTAGAAATAAGATAGGTGGGGTTTTGGCATGGAAGAGGAGATGGTAAGACTCAGAATCGTGTTAGCTCTGATATCATGTTAAAACTCAAAATAATGTGGTGGAATACTTAATATTTCATTGATATGAACAAGGTTATAAATAACCCTTACAAGAATCTTGTAATAGAAAATATAATAAAAGGAAATGATATGAAAGGAAGACTATAACACCTGATATCTCCAATAATTAATTCATATTAATTATTAGAAGATATAGAAAATAACGTAAAATAGGAAAACAAATATCTCATTAATTCTAAGGAAATAGTTTATTTACAGGAATAAATTATTTCATATCATAACTCTAATTCTAAGGAAATAATTTATTTATAAGAATAAATTATTTTCTATCATAACTCCTAACATATCTATCTAATTTCTTATAATTATAAGATTTATTGAAGAGAATATTATGTTTAGGATGTGTGGATAAGATGAGTACAACTCAAGTACACCCTCCCGCACATATGGATTCGTCGGCACATAATATTTTTTCCCGCACTTGTGGCTCCCAATGAAGTAATAGACCTTTGAAGATATTCATCCTAAAAATAGAATGATGATTGCTTCATGGTGGTTCACATCAACAATTCATGGCATAATGTTAAAATCCAATAAACATCTTAATCTCACTTTCCTAATTAGCAATTACATCTGTTGAAGATTCTAATAAGATAAAATACCAATTTATGCTTAATTACTTATTGATTAAAGGGCTCCTAATCCATGTGATCATCACAAAAAAAAAAAAAATCTCCAACAGAAAGGGAAGGAAAAAAAAAAGCAGCCCTATTCTTGACGAATAATAAATTCATGATCATAAATTTTATTACAAATGCATAATTGAGCAATTAATTTTTATATGATATTTATTTTGAAACTGATCTAAAAATTTAAAAAAAAAACTCGTTTTAAGTAAAGTAATGAATTACCGTCTTAGTATTGTACTTAAACTCAACACACGCTTACACACTAAAGTAATTAAAGAGAAGTAGCATAGTTGAAATATTTCACTATGGCGGAGATGCCTTGTTTTTACGTATAAAACCCGAAAAGAAGAAAAAAACACGTGGTCTGGCATAGTTGAAATATTTCACTATGAGTTGGTGATTACAAGTATAGCTTCTTATCTCAAAGGCGGGAAAGTGTTACATAGTATTTCAAGTTACAACATTTGTTTGTAGAAGAACTCATTGTACCACGATAAGAAGAGGTCGCAGTGGGGAGTAATTGCTAAAACTTAAGTACACCATCTTTGGGGTCAGCATGATGTTCGGGAAAATGCACTGCCTCGTAAGTTTTTTTTGTGATATGCGGTGTTGATTGTTGTTTCACACGGTGCTTCGTTGCTTTGCAACATAGGTCTCAATTCCGCACAGAGCTTCACTATATCGAGTATAGGGCAGCCAATAGCGGTTGGCAACTACAAGAGAAGGAAGGATTCGTCAGATCGCTGGTGTAGAATACTGGACTTCAAGGTTCTGGTTTTTCTCTGGCTTAGGGTGCAATCTTCTAAAAATGTTTAGAACTGTATTTATAGAGTCTTGATTACAAACAACAATGGGCTTTGGGCCACTCTGATCGAATAGCTTGTGGAGTTTCTCTCGATCGGTTGGTGTTTTGTGGACATTTATGTGTCTTAATAATGCCAGAATTGAGTGATCTTCGGCCCTTTGGATTCGTCTTATTTATAGAGTCTTGATTACAAACAACGATGGGCTTTGGACCACTCTGATCGAATAGCTTGTGGAGTTTCCCTCGATCGGTTGGTGTTTTGTGGACATTTATGTGTCTTAATAATGCCAGAATTGAGTGATCTTCGGCCCTTTGGATTCGTCTTGTTAAGACACTCTATATTACCATAAACTTGTCAGATTAGAAATTCATTTGACCTTTCAATTATCCACTGAAAGTTTTCAAAAGCACGGCCCTTTGGATTCGTCTTGTTAAGACACTCTATATGACCATAAGCTTGTCAGATTAGAAATTCATTCGACCTTTCAATTATCCACTGAAAGTTTTCAAAAGCAGTTTAATAGCTTGATTTGGCTCGGATTGAACCAATTTCAGTATTGTAGGGTATGTCTCGTAGAGTGTCAGTTTGATTATAAGTGTTGAAATGAGAGTAATGAATGACTTTTAATCGAAGTTTGAACATTTATTACTCAAAAAATTACCTCGAGGTTTGTGTCATATCTCGTGATTCATATCCAAAAAATTATCACGGGATTCATGTCATGTCTGATGTTTCATGTTGGATGTTGGAAATATATTCCCGACATATCACTTTTAAATATTTAAATTATTTTTTTACACTTGTATTTATTTATTTTAATCATAATGATTATAACTAAAAAAATTAGTTTTTACAGAGCAAAACATAATTACACTACTGAATTTCCCCAACATATTTGTCAAGAGATTATTAAATCTCCAAATTATAAAACTACCCCTACCCCTTTCATGATGATTTTTTGAACTATTAAAACCTTACATCAATTCTAATATTGGAATGAAAAACAATATATACTTTGAATTCGAATAGATTCGACTCTCAAAGTGTTAAATAAAACTTAGATGTCATTTATTTATCCAAGAAATAAATGCTGACAAATGAGAACAAGACATTTGGTTAGAAACAAAAGGAATTCACTCCATACCTATAATTTGAGTTTCGGAAATCCTCATGTATGATTTGAAGAAAAATAAATGTTATCTAAATTTATAATGCACTTGAAATTCATTCTCTAGTTTAAAATCAATGTATTTGGAACTCATTATATTTGGGTGAATTTAAATACACTAATTTGTGTAAAAGTACTCACAATCGTAATCCACTGTTTCATCCTGCTACCGACACAATAGTCATCATCAGTAACCAACCACCATCATACAGATTACTACCGCTGACCACACATGAACGTCTGTTGCAACCAATCTTGTCTGCTTCCGACACAACAATCATCATCAGTAACCAGCTACCATCATAGTCGTTACTACCAGCGAACACACATAACGGTTGCTCCCACTCTTTAAAATGGTCGCCGCTATTGCTATTGAGGAGCCTATTTTACATTGATTTCATTTTTCTTCAAATCTAACCAAATAAAAATCTAAAACCAAACACCTCCAAAATATTCAAAATGCAAAGCATTACTTTTATATTGTATTCTCTTTTAGCAAATCAAACAACCTCTACAAGAACTATCAACGCACAAAAATTTAAAAATATATATATTATTAATAAACTTATTAGCTAGCCCTCTTCTTTTGGATTAAATTGGACTTCTTGAATTTCTTTATTTTATTTTAATCAATATGTTTGATAAGCTATGAACAAATTTCCAACATCCGACATGAATCACAATGCATGACACAGATCTCGATGCACTTTTATGAGTAAGTGACGTGCAAACTTTGATAAAAAGTCATTTAGAAGTCTAATTTCCACAAACTTACCGCCAAACTAAACAACACAACAAGGCAGACCCAATGATATCAAATTTGGTTCAATTCAAGTAAAATCAAGCTCAATCAAGACATTAAACTGTTTTTAGAAAATTTTCGGACACATTTGACTGGGCAAACTAATGTCAAAGCTGATGAGTTTTAGTCCAATCAAGCGTCCCAACAACGCAAACCAAAGAGCAAAATATCACTCAATTTTGAAATCATTAAGACACTCGAATGTTCATCAAATATAACCCATTCGACATTGTAACTCGGGAAACTTTATAACATATTTCCGCCTTTGGGACAAGGGGTAGTTTTTGTAATTTTCAATTTATAACAAATCTTTTTAATTGAGTCAGAGGTTTTTTTTTTTTTACTGATTTTCTATGTAAAAATTTTAGTGTCACTACTAAATGTTTTCCGTCTTCTCAGTGTTTGTTGGATTGTCATACAATACTAAGATGATAATTCAATACTCTATCGCCGTGAATCGTCTGACACACATCAATATTACAAATTTAATCAATAATAATATGGCTATATATATTTATGTAAGAGCATGCAAATTTTACTTTCATTTTTTAGCTAGTTATTTATTTATTTTTTAGTAGAAATATTTTTAAGATAATAGTCGGTCCGATAACTATGAAATAAAAGTTCAGGAAGTTAAAGACAAGCATATATATTCTTATATGTTTACATATTAAACCCTCAAAATTTGATATTTATGCATACCAAACATTCATGCCATAAGCCTACTAATATCATTTTCACTTCTAAAAAAACATTTATTCTGATATTTTTTATATGATGCCGAAGATTTTAGTGGTATGCAAAATACGAGTGTGTATGTGTTAGATATGTAAATACATAAAAATTGTGGAATGTATGTAAGTGACCCTTAAGATATATTACTCAGATTCATATGGCTAAACTAAAATCAGCTGAAAAGTAGACTTTAGCACTTCTCATGACTCCGATTAGTGATCCAACAACTATCATATAAAGGAAAACAATACAATGCATCATCACACATAACATCCAACCAGCAAAAAAATTACCATTAACATATTACATAACATCACAATCTTTATTTCTCACCCGTTGTTCAAAAGCATCATCATGGCCTCCACAAGAGCTCCCAAAAATGTCGAAATACGGATGATATTCGTCTCTCAGATTCTGCGGTACTTCGAAGGGTACTTCGAAGCGTTGATATTTTCTGCAACTTGTTTACGTTTCATATCAAAACTCCGAGACGAATCAAATGATGAAGAGATAGAGGAAACAAAATTGGCTCTTTTAAATCTCCCCATGTTCCAACAAGAGAATTGTTCTTCGGCTTCCCTTTTGCCAATTTGTATACCAGGTTGTTGTGGCATTACAGTATCGAGCATGTTATGAATGTCCTGTAGGGAGGCAGCATACTAAACAATAACAGAAAATCAGATAAAATGAATAAAATAAAATAAAATTTTTCAATCAAATTTGTTATAAAAACATTCATAATGATCATATAAGCATTCTAATTTGGCAAAAAAATAAAATAGATGCTCAATCGTTGCAGCAAGAATAGAAAAGGACTAGCAACAGCTTTTGGTTTTGTTCAATGAAGAAAAACTAAAGTTGAAAAGCATGCACGTAAATAAAGTGAACGAAAGAGTTAAAAATAAAAAGCATTTTAGGCACACCCGAACCAATGTTGGTAAAACCGTGCTTCGCATGCAAAGTGAAGCAAAGCACTTCTGAAGACAGTTGGTCTATTCATGGTTTAAAGAGAGTAAATAAAAGCTTTTATCTAGAGTTTGAAAGAGCACAAGGAGCGGATATTTATATTCAGGAGTTCAACGAGCACAAGGAAGCCGAGCACGCTTCGAATGCTACGGTCTTCCTTTGAATTAGGCCTGGACTTCAATTTAGCCGAGCATGCCTCTAAATTCCTATGTTCATATCGAACAACTAAAATTCAATTTTTACATATATTAAAGTGTTAGAAATGTAAATACATAGGAATTGGGCAATATGTTTGTAAATACCCTTTTTTTTTAAGGTAATGAGGGTAAACCTAAAAAACTAGGTTTTAGAACAAATTTGAATTAATACCAATAGTTTTTGCTTTAAATTTTTAATTTTCAAAAGATATAAACTTTTTTTTTAATGTTTGCCTTCAAGTTAAGTATCGTATCACATTCTTTTCTATTTTATATCAACATTTATCCTACCTTATGTTTTATAATTGTACATGAATGTATTTATACATTAAAAGTTTTATATAACATTTTAGCGCTTTGATTAATAGTGTTGTTTCACTCTGCGCCTTGCACTTTGAAGTAAAACAAAACATTATGCATTGCATTGTGTTCAACAATTTGATAACACGGATCGAAACCTTCCAAAAAAAAGTAAAAACAAAATTGATCAAACTTGAAACAATATAATAATTAAATCCAAAATCAATTAGGATCATCTATAATGATGATTTACATTTTATATCGTAGAAAGATTAGAAAAACATGTTCCTTGACGTCTTAACAACTAAATTTCTAAAAAAAAAGTTAAAACAAAATTGATCAAACTTGAAACGATATAATGATTAAATCCAAAATCAATTAGATCATCTATAATCATGATTTACATTTTATATCTAGAAAGATTAGAAAAACATGTTCATTGACGTCTTAACAACTAAATTTCTCAAAAATAGATTAATGACGGTGATTTGTGACATTATTGAGAACAAAGATGTTACCATTTAACTTGAATTTAAACACATGATTATCCTAGATAAAATTTCAGTTTTTTATAGAACTGAACTTAAAAAAGTTAAAAAGTTTATCCTTGTTGCACTTGCACATACAGAGCTTCTATTTAAACCAAGAAAATTAATCGGAACTTTGAAAGAATGCAGACCATATTATAGTTTTCAGTAATCCAGAAGAAGAATTCAGTTGTCGGTTTGAAGTCATCTACAGAGAAAAACATTAGTTTTACCTTTGATCGATTAACAGATAAATAGAAAACCTCCATAAAAATTCTTAAAATCTTTTTAAATCCATTCTGGCCTCTTATTGTGGGCTTTTGTGAGGTTAAGTAGGGATAGTGAGATCTAAAAGCTCTAACAAAACATATCTTGCTGTTCGGAGGGGTAGGGGACTAGAAATTGTTGTGGTTAAAGAAGTCTCGTTGAAATACGAAAAATGGAAAAAATGAAGAACGAGAAGAAACATAATCGATAGCTATCAACAAATCTAAGCCAGTGATTCTATATGATGGGTTAAGTTAAGCAGATATAAAATCATAGTGTGCACGAACCCTCATAAAGTACACATCATGACTTTATTTCCAAATTAAAACTAAATTTGACCTACTCCTAATCGCTATAATAAGTTGAGCCATTTATTAAGGGGTTTGTGTGTGTGCGCGCACACACATACACATTACTCTAGCTGAACCCAAAATTCGAGCATTTAAGTTTAAGCAAAGACGCATAAACTAAGCAAAACATCACCTCTATAAAGCGGAAGACATCCAAAGCCATACATTATTCAACATCTCTCCCTTTGCAAATGGACAGCATACACCTCCCTAGCTCTCAATGTCTCTTTATGGTCAAGTAACTAATGATCAAGCGTCAGTGATTGTATTTTTCATTGCTCATACTATCATTAATGACAATCTCATATTTCAAGCACCCATCCACATAATCCATACACACGTACATCCACAAGTTCTCTTCTCTCACAAAAGCTAAACATTTGGGCTAAAGATTCCCCCACATTTTCCCTCCTATCACTTCTATCTATTAGATCCATCGCCACTCAACACAGTTGAAGCAACATAAGTAGCCGTCCCACAAGTTGAAATCACATTTCAAGTTATGACAGTCATATAGTCACCCTCATACCTTAATTGAATTACCACCCTACCTTAATTGAATCACCCTAATATGACGCCGCGGCGCCATGTTATCAGATTTGAACACAAATTTTTCTCCAGGAGTAGCACTGCAATGATACAAATACATCACCTCAGCGCTGCTACAGTAGGGTTGCGGCACTGATATTGTAGCACTATGGGTACATCTCCGAGACAAAATGTACAAGTAAAAAAAAAAAATCAACGCTCATCAAGTTTGATCGGTGAAATTGAGAACTCTAAGTTGAAAATGGATCTACACAATCAGGCTTCGCTAAATAACAAAAGAAAGATGGAAAAAGGTTAAACGCAAGGATAGTGGTAGCTCCCATCACGTGTTTATTGAAAACCAACTAATTTCCACTTTCTAAGATTTTTAT
Organism: Phalaenopsis equestris; assembly: GCF_001263595.1. Lineage (NCBI taxonomy): Eukaryota > Viridiplantae > Streptophyta > Magnoliopsida > Asparagales > Orchidaceae > Phalaenopsis > Phalaenopsis equestris. The sequence continues at coordinate 384,229 of NW_018164506.1, read as the reverse complement.
CGTTTCAAAAGCTTTTCCTATATTACAATTGACACTTACATCCAACATGTCAAGTCACAAGTCTTAAATTGAACGGACTCAAAATTGGATTGCACTTTATGCTAGTGTATGTGGTGTGTGCATGTACATAGATGTAAATAGATATATGCATATGTATGTATACAAATGTATATGTATATATGCATACATACATTGACGTATATCTATATTCATCTACATAAACATACATACTTGTGATAAGTACATATCAGTATAGACTGTTTATGTAGGATGGATCAGAAAAAACTTCAAAGAGTATATGTAAATTTGAAATTAAATGATTTTTTTATATGGTTTGAGCTTGAATTGAAATTGATGAATCAAGTCTAACTCAAATCAAGATTTCATTAAGCCCACCTATAATCAAGATTTAATCCAGCCAGCCTACAATCAGGCCCAGCATTGTTAGAGAAGTGACAATTCAAAGAGCAAATCCAATATCAAAGCATCCTCACCTTAAATGATCTAGTCACAGAACCACCATCAGATACATCACGATAGGCAGAACCTACAAAATCAAATTAAAAATAAAAAATAAATAAAAAGATAAAAAACATCAATTTCAGAACACCATCTAAAAGGTAAAATTTTAGTGCATCCTACATATACAAGTAACAAACTAACCTCTTCTCCTAGCTGCGTCTAGACCAGAACTCCCACTCGCAAGAAGAGAACCAAAAGCCGGCGATTTCAGCCTGCTTCGGACCTTCCAAGGGCCAAAACAACTCTGCAACCTGGATGAAGAAAGGGAATCAACACCTGCTACTCCATTCTCAGAAACCCTAGCACTACCCCTAGTTAAACGGGATTTGAACGGAACAGCAAACGGCGAGATCTGACCACCAATCGCCTCATTCTCCATCTTCATCTCCAAAAATCGAATCCTTTCCCCTTCCCCTTCCTCTCCTCTCACAAACACTCCTTTTCCATTACCCTTTCCGGCACCCTTCCCCGTTTCCCTCACTTTAAACGGCCCGAAACTTGAAACCAGCCGAACATCTCCATCCCCATGCGATATCTTCGGCGGAGGCAGCGGCGGCAGCGGTGGCTTTATTGGGCAAAACCCTAGGTATGGGCGGATGATGGAAAAGTTGGAGTTTTGGGAGGAAGAAGAGCAAGTACGGGACTCGTCGGTGAAGATGGTGAGCTTTCGGGGAAAGAGGCCGCCGTAGGAGGTGGTGGCGGGGGAGTGGATGCTTGCATCGGTGGCGGTGTGGAGAAGGCGGCTGATCCAGGAGGAGTGGAGGCCAGCGGATTGAGTTTCAGGGTGGAGTACCAAACATTCGGCGGAGATTTTGGCGTCATAGATTGGTTGGAAGGAGGAAGGGCCGGCGTGGAAGCTGCTGCTGAAGTTCTTGCTTCCGACAGAGGATTTCAGCGACCGCATCGGATGGGCGGCCATTGGAGTGAGCTTCACGGCAGATCTCGCCTTAACTTTACTTCTCTCCTATAAAAAAAAAAGGTATTTTTAGATACATAGCATTTCAAACAGGCTCTTTTTGTTTTTTTCCCCTTTTCTTCCTTTTTTTTTTTCATTTTATTTTAACAATCTTATTTATGTGCCTTGCCCTTACGTTGAAAATTAAATCGCATAAACTTAAAAATTTCAAAAAATAACACTTTGTGTTTCTACCTTCAGATTTAAACCGCTTTCCTCCTCCTACTCCGCAGGTCTCATCTGAGCGAGCTTTCTTTCCTAGAAGCTTGTTTAGAAACAACGTTAGAAAATGCTTCCTCATAAAATTAGGGTGGGTAAAGTGATATTTTCATTTGAATAAAATATTTATTGAGTGTTTTTCAAAGCAATTAATTATAACCTTTAAAGATAAAAAGACTGTAATAACCCTTGTCTTCTCCAACAACGTCGAACCTGCCTTTGAGTCATTTGAACTTTTAGCAACCATCATGTTGAAATGGTCTAATACAGGACTCCGATGGGGTTACTGGACTTCAGGAGGAAGAGCAAAGAAGGAGGGGATACCGCATAACTCGTGGGTGATGGTCTTGTTGAGCTCTGAAAGATCTTCTTTGATGCCTCTTGGAGATGACGACTCATCATCGATGTGGACTAGGTCTTCGGACTTGTGGTTGTTGCCCCGGTCATCGTCACCTCGAAGGCAGTTCACCAAAGAGCGAGCAAATACTCTGCAGCCATTGGATTTGGCAAAGCCTAATGCCTTACGAAATGCCTTGATGATGTCACCATCAGAGGAGACTGAGAAAGGGAGGGGGGATCGATAACATGGGGACTGGTGTGAGACATGTACGCATGGATGATGAAGACGTGGAGGACGATGCAGAGAATACATGTGAAAAACAACGTTGCAGTGGGAGCATTTCTGGAGAAGATGATCCGCCAAATGAACAGCGGGTGTTCTTTTAACTTTCTCTGCGACTCAATGGAGGTTAGCTTCCCTTTCAAACAAGGGTTAAGTCTTCAAACTCGACCCCTTTGGATCTTCACAATTAAACTTCAATACATAAGTGTATAAAGATTGAATGAGGGCTTAGCAAAGAGAATCACCTCAAAGTAGTAATTCACCGCCACTAATTCGACTCTATTGCTTTTTTTTAAATTCTAATAAGTCTACCAAGAGAAATTCAGATTGAAATCTTATTCCCATCTTCTCATTCCTCTTCTTTGACCTAAAAAACAAATGTAAATTCATGTTTACATTTTGTTGGGAGAGCTCTGTGATCAATAAAAAAGTCATATTTGTTCTCTGATCAGATCTGACGAGTTTGATCTTTCATTTTTTTTTTCCATTCTTTACTTGATTCGTGAACATTGTGCCTTTGAATTTGTTTGTTTATTTCATTTAGATTTGTTTAACTATTACTTTCAACTTCACACTTTTGATTTCTATCAAATTATTTTATCATTAAGTGAAAGTAAGGCGGTGAGAAGAATTCATGGTGGTAGAGTTTTTAATTAACGTCTTAGTGTTGCACGATAACCCATCACACACTCGGATAATCAAAGATAAGTAAGCAGAATGAGGCACCTTTACTTTTTACATGGAAACCCCATGAAAAGAAGAAATACCACGAGGCCTAGTCCAATTGAAATAATACACTAGGATTAGTGAATACACAAATCCATTTTTCTCCTTAATTATGGAAGATGAAATTAAAAATTTTTATATTCATAATCTGGTTGTAGTTCTTGACAACATTAGGCTAAAAGAGTCATAGTCGATTGTCACGAAGGTTGTAGTCTGATGTCAGTGTTGTAGACGGTGTTTGTAGCACCAACTTATCTTAGAATTTGTAGTTGATAACCATGTCAACAGTTGTTCGAGTGGGCCGTAGATGGTGTTTGTATCACTAACTTATCTTATAACTCTTGTCTCAATGACTATCTTGCAGTCCTTAAACATTAAACCAACCGACAACAAATTCCTTCTGATATTTGGAACATGTTTAACATCAATTAGCCCCCTCATAGTACCATCATGTATCATGTTATAGATACTTCTTATATCAACAGTACAACAAGCTTATCACTGCACCGCTAAGTTTTTATACATACAAAACCACCATCAATGAGGACAAATGTGATAAATAACACTTGTATTCAGAATCTAACATGAATCATCTATAAATAAACTATGGGAAACTGCATATAATGATACATCTGATTTCACATATTTTCATAATAATATAGGCTTTTACCTTAGATGCAACTTCCTTTTCCTTATACTGTAGCTTCGAACAATCTTTCATTCAATAAACTGTCCCCGAAACAAAAGGCACATTAAATTTTCTCAAAATTACGCCCACAATACTTGCCTCACTTTTGAGAAGTGTCGTCGCTATTACCTTTCTTTGTTGAATTCTTATTCTTCTTCTTAGATATTTCACATTGGAGTGTAAGTAAATCGTCTAACTCTATGTTTATACATTCATTGTTCCATTGATGGAACTCGTGATTTAATAGTGTCATAGTCACTTCGCCATAATTCCAGAGCTCTTTCATAGTTAAGTTTTTGTACTCATATGGGAGCGAATTTAACAAAAGGAGTGTCTTGTATTCATCTTGAATCTCCTCATTCAAATTTAAGAGATCTGCTAATAGCTTTGTGAAGTCATTCAAGTACTTACAATAACAACCCTACGACTCATTTGAAATCTGTAAATTTGACGCTTCATGTAGAGACTATTTTTCACGCTCTTTGTGAGACATCTGTTTTACAACATCCTTCATAATTTTTCAGTATAAGTCCCCATCATCACCCTATATTTGATTCTCATGACAAACAATTTGGATCAAACCACAAACACTCTAGTTCATATTCAATAAATCTCTCTTTGACATTTTTTCAGTACATTCATCATTATCTAAGACTTCATCCAGAATCAAATAACATAGTGCATCCATGACTTTGTATCGCCACGTGTCAAAATTTTTTTATCAACGAATTTCGTCACATCAATTTTGACATGATACGTAACCACCCGATGAATCGACTTTCCACCGTCATAATAGAGGTTGAATAACCTGACATCATGTTATCATTTATTACTACTATTATTGGAATCTCTATCCAAAAATAAAATAAAAATATTCCTCTAACGTAAATTAATTTTTATAATATTTTTTACTCTTAATTTGAAAACATGAAAGATAGAAAAAAAACAAACAAAAACGGTTCACTTGAAGAAATTTTGTTCCTTCATTTTTTTTTCTAAAAAAAATATTGTAATTTTTCTTTTTTTCATTTCTGTTTTTTTCCTGAAATTTTACTGTCAATAAGCTTTCACTTTTATTTCTTTTCGAAAGTTTCTTGTCATAAGCTTTTAAAACTATAATTTCCTCAAAAAAATGAAAAAGGATTTTCCTTTTTTTTCTCTGACCCATGCGAAACTCTGCTCTATGCGAAACCTTGCTTGCATACAACTTCCGTCGTAGCCACGTTCTTTTGCCGCTGAACTGCACCTCCTTCCACCAAAGCCGTCGTCGGACTTCCACTAGAACCACTGCTGGAACACGGCCTACCGGACTTCCTCCTCAAGCTGAGCCTCTACCTGCTCGCGGGATTTCACATCTAATGGTGTGTTTGGTGCAACTTGTGATAAACTGCTTGTTCTGAAACGCGGCCCGCGGGGTTTGACCCGCGACATGCGTTTAGTGTAAAAACCTAACAACATTTTTAGATAAGTCGTTGAAACGTGTTTTCCAAACTGTGAGACAGTGTTTTCGCACTTATAAGCTACCCCAAAAGGGTCCTAAGCCGCTGGCTTGCCGCTAGTCTGTCGTCGAATTTTCAAATCTGCCAAAGTACGTCCGAGCCCCTACTGCAAAAAACTTTGGCAACACTCACCAATTTTGCTTCTACGGCACTTATAAGCTACCTCAAAAGGGTCCTAAGTCGTTGGCTTGCCGTTAGTCTGTCGTCGAATTTTCGAATCTGCCAAAGTACGTATGAGCCCCTACTGCAGAAAACTTTGGCAACACTCACCAATTTTGCTTCTAC
>NW_018164506.1:370798-378613 GCF_001263595.1 Phalaenopsis equestris | reverse complement strand
AAACTTTCATATTTGCATGCGTGGCATTCAAATTTTTAGTATAACATAATAAATACCACTTATTTTTTAAAAGTGAAATTCGCAATTTCATGCATAGATTTATGATGCTGAAGCGTTATTAATGTTTTTATAAAAAATTAGGTGATAGGTTTGTAAATACATAAGAATTATGTGGCATGTAAGTAAATTTCCCTTCTCTCTCTCTTTATATATATATGTTTATAATTTTTCCAAATAAAAGACCTGATTTTTAGTCGCTCATTTTTATTTTGATTGCCAGAAACCCAAGAACAATCAGGCCTGAAGCAATGGCTGCAGATGCTATGGAGAAAATGGAGTCGCCACCATCTGCTGTCCAGTTCTTGCCCGTTATTGACGATCAGAGTGCCGTCATCGGGATCGTAACACTGCATGGATTGGTTTCTGCTGGCCTCTAGAGATTTTTTCTTTTCATTTTTTCTCTTTTGCTGCCTTTATTCTGTCAGCGTCATGCATCTTCATTTGAATTTCTGTCGAGAAATTAAGAATGTTAGTCGTTTGTTGTGTGTTTATTTCTCATTTGGTTTGTTTTAATCTAGCAATTTTTTTTTAATGAAATTCTGAATTTAGTTAATATTATTAATCTTTTTAATACAATGACAATGTCTTTTATCGCACTAAGTGGGGGATGAATCAATTCTCGCTGTTGTGTCTTATTGGTGTTATATTTACATTTAACTCATCAATTAAGCTAACTTTTTATAGAAAATGCGCAAGTTTTTTTTTTTTTTTTTGGCCCTCTATCTTTTTTAACAATTGTGAAATCTAAAACTTCTAGTTTTTCAAGTCATCATATGATCGACGTTTAATGTGATCAAGCCTTAGATCAAGTCATTTAAGGCGACTCTATTCTTATTTGCCACTGGAGTTACTCCAACCCTTTCATGTATATAATTGTTCCACATTTTATTTAGAATTTTTGTTCCACGCTCCAAACCTTTCATGCCCGTTATTGATATTAGAGTGCCATCATGTCATCTGGATCGTAACACTACATGGATTGGTTTCTTTTACCAAATAAATTCAAGTCATTTAAGGTGACTCTATTCTTGTTTGCCACTGGAGCATAGATTTTTTGTATCACATGATCTATGTTCAATTACTCTCCATAACTTTAATGTATGACATATTAACTTAATTCCTTTATAATTTACACTTTTATGCTTCCCCTTTTATTTTTAGAAATACAAACCAATAGATTTTATACTCATCAAACATCTATTTAGTTTTTAAAATAATATTAAAAAGTTTATTAAGACAAAAAATTCTCAGATCTCCTACAATTCTACATTTGCGTTAAAATATCATCAAGACCTATTGTTTTTCTATACTTTATTTTCTCTAAAGTCTCAGCAACTTCCATTTTACCAATGTGACAATAGAAATTAAAAAAAAAAATTGTTTGCCGCTTGTTCATCGTCAACCAACACTAAAAATCGTCGACAAACGTCATCACCCAATTCATATTATAAGAACAACTCCATCTCAACCAACATCAACATCTTGTCACTTAACTACATTCATTTGTCATTAATTGATGCCAATAACTATCATTGTTTAACAGCCTTCTCCAGCCTTCTGTGGTATTTATGCTTGTCACTATTTATTGTCACTCTTAACATTTTTTCTCCTCTATCGTAATCTTGTATTCATTATTTAAGGAGGAAAGCAAACTTCTATAATCTACATCTTTTATGTTTTTTTTTTTTCATTTTAACAAGGTTTAGCACAATCAACGAACTTTATTGGACAGACGTATTGCAAAATGTATTTAAGTAGATCAATACATACTTGAATTAACTATATGTGAAAAACAATTCACATAGTTATTGTTGATGTCTCATCAACAAATTTTTATGAAACATGAATTTTGATGCATTTTTATAAGGCATCTTTCAAATTTGAATTTGAATTCAAGATCATATGAGCCCTGATTTTAACAAGTTTATAGCCACATAAACCATCTTGATAAGACAAACCCATTGATATCAAAATTGGTCCAATCTGACTCCAATCAAGCTCATATCATTCCATTGAAGCACAATTGAAGGTTTTTGATTTTTAAAAATGGTTAAATGAACTCTAAATTTGACATACTTATAGTCGAATAGAGGCCCTCGACGAGATGAATCCAACAACTGGAGCATTTAGGCAAACATGTGTGAGCGGAGAGGTCTTTTATGAATCTCTTAGACTTTCGAAGGCACCAAATGGATGGAATATGATGCTCAAACATTAGTTGAAATAAACGGCCTATGTTTGAGCTGGAAATTTTGGATCAAATTTCTTTCGTGTCAGCCACAATTAAGCTCGAAGTCAGAACATTAACATCCTATTGAGGTTGTTAAGATTGTCGAAGATTGATAATCTTTCTTATATTTTTTTTTGAATTTTTTAATCTAATATTGTCTGTCACCATAGCTACACCAAACTCTACATGAGTATATTTCATTTACATTTTATTTTCCAAGTCTAAAGCCAATCATTAATCTAGGCATTCTTGTCTCCGCGAAACCCATATGCGATTGACTACGCACCTGAAAATGAGTTCTTAAAAGAAGATATTTCAAATGATGTAAGAGTTTTCATTGTATAATCTAACGAAAAGTCTAATCTTCATTTCTAAAATAAAAATTCACTTCAAAATCTAAGTTGTTTGTTCTTAAATGAAAATTCACTTAGAAATCGCATCTGCATTGCCAAAATGGGAATTACTACAATAAAAAAAAGATTTCAAAATGAATTTCCATTTTGGAACTGCAAAATTAGATTTTAAAGTGCATTTTCATTTTGAAAGTAGATATTAGACTTCACAAAGGAGGAAACAGTGAATACTGTTTACACCATATAAAATATCCTCTTTTAAGAAAATTATTCCAAGTGTACAATCAGTCGCGTAAGGGGTTGCAGGGATGAAAATGCTTAGTTCCATGATTGACTGTACAGCTGGAAACAAAATACAAAACAAATATGCCCTTGAAAGGGTTGTAGTAGCTAAAATTGCACACAATATTAGTAAAAGGCACCTTAATGGATTTAAAAATCTTCGACAAGCCTAACATCAATATGATGTTAAATAATTCGATTTTGATTCAACCGGAGATCAGTTCGAATGAAATTCGATCCAAAATTAATTTTCGAGCGATTGTCATTGTTTGTTTAGTTAATTCAAATTTACTAAATCAACTTATTAGTTAGCTTTAATTAATTTATCCCACAATCTTCAACCTCCCTAAATCACATAAATAGGGTTTCCTACTTCTTTTGGTAAATCCCGAATCTAAGGAAAAACGGAGCAAAAATGGGATTTAAGAACATGTAGGACTTACAGAGGCATTTTTTATTGTTTGGCAGGACTCAGCTTAAATCCTACTTAAATCCTCTATCAAATAGCTTCTAAATAAACTCTTTCTCTAGGGGTTGTTTGGATACAGGTAGGGTGTAGTAACTGGATTTATGAAATCTTGAAGGGGTTAAATCCTAAAAACTATTTGATATGTTAATAAGTAAATACTAGTAAATCCAGAGAAAGTGTTTGGTGACTTTAAAATGATTTACTTTTAAAAGGATTTACTAAATCCTACAGGCTTCAGCTTCTCTGCAACAACAACAATCCTTTATCTCACTAAGTGGGGTTGGCTACATGAATCCTTTTCCTCTATTACATCCTATTGAAAGTCATATTTTCATTATATTCTTATAAATTAAGATTATTTTTTTATACAGTATGCCCAAGTTTTTGTAGGCGGTCTACTTTTGCTTTTCCTAACATAAGTAGAATCTTAAACATCTACACCCCTAACTGGTTCATCTGATGGTCGACATTTAATGTGATCAATCCGTTTAAGATGATTCTCTTTAATTTTGTCCGCCACATGAGCTGCACCAACCATTTCACAGATATATGTATTTCACATTTTATCTCTAAGTGTAAAGCCACTCCTCTGCCTAAGCATTCTCATCTCGTCATCACTTAACTTAATTTAATTTCATTCTTCTCTTTTAATGGCCAAGATTTTATGTCATAGAGCATTGCAGGTCTCACCACCAATAACAATAAGCCTTTAACCCACTAAGTGGGGTTGGCTACGTGAATCCTTTTTCTTCATTATGTCCTATTGAGTGTCATATTTTCATTTAATTCTAATAAATTAGGATAATTTTTTATACAATATGCTCAAGTCTTTCTAGGTCTTTCTCTGCCTTTCTTAATATAAATCAAATTTAAAACTTCTAATCTTCTAACCGGATCATCACATGGTCGATGTTTAATGTGACCAAATCATCTAAGATGATTCTCTCTAATTTTGTCCACCACATGAGCTACAATAACCCTTTCACGGATATATTCATTTTGCATTTTATCTTTAAGTGTAAAGCCACTCAGCCACCTAAGCATTCTCATCTCGGCAACACTTAACTTAATTTTATGCTTCTCTTTTAAAAGCCAACATCTGCAATGCTCACCACCATCTTATAAATTTTTCCTTTCAGTCTAAGAGGTACTTTTCTATCACACAATAGGCCCGAAGCATTCCTCATCTTCGACCAACCAAATTGAACTCTACTAGTAACATCCCCTTCTACATCACCATCATCTCAAACACTAGACCTGAGATATCTAAGATGTTCACACTTGAAGGATATCAATAACAAAAAACATAAACCAAGATACAACTTCATGTAAATGTCCAACAAGTGCATTCAACCATACCTTTGAGTTTTGGACCGAGTGGGTCGGCAGAGCTGAGGTCACCGGGTGTCTAGAGTCGCACGGAGAGGGGAGGGGAGGGTCAGGGCATGAGGGGAGGATTAGGGCAAATTTGAGGGCATAGCAAATTTCTGTTGTATAAAGAATTCTTTCCGATGACTTACAAATGTCTTCAACTCTATAGGTTATTGACATTAATATCGAAGGAATTGACTATCGGTTATTAAAAAAGCTAGTCAGTTAACGCCCCTCCAAATGATGGGTTCGTAAATAGCAGGTGACATATGATTGTTGGTTATATGTGCTTATGAATGACTTTGAAATGCTTATAATAAAAACTTTCAGACACTAATCTACTATTCATAAATTACAATAGGTTTTGTCATTGATTATAACGCTTTTTTCTTTTGTGTATTGATCTTTATAATAGATTAGATACTAGAGATAATGAAAAATATATGTATAAATAAACCAAAAAAAGAGAAAAAAAAAGTGAAGTTTTAATTTAAGCAAAGTGTATTAAAGATGAAAATCAAAATGTGCTTTCTTAGAGAAAGATATTCAACAGAGGTGATCGACCTATTTTAATAAAGTTAGCAATGAAGTTTCTGAAAATACAATCGATCTAAGTGATCTTAATATCATGAATAATAATAAAACATTTCATTTTTACCATTGCATAAGTAAAAAAGAAGTTGAGGAGGATTTAAAGAAAACTAAGGGTGGAAAGGCTGTAGGACCTGATGATATCCCAACTGAAGTGTGGAAATATTTAGGAAATTTGGGAGTTTCTTGGCTTACTAAACTCTTTAATATTATTTTAAAAACTAAAAAGATGTCCGAGGAGTTGAGGGAGAGTATTTTAGTCCCCATTTTTAAGAATAAAGGGGATGCACAAGAGTGTGCAAATTATAAAGGAATTAGGTTGATGTCTCATACTTTAAAGTTACGGGAGAGGGTAATTGAACATAGGTTAATACTCATTACAAAGATTTCTCATAATCGATTTGGATTTATGCCGGGATCTACTATGGAAGCTATACATTTATTGAGAGGTTTGATGAAGAAGTTCAGAGATAATAAGGAGAGTCTATATTTGATTTTTATTGATTTAGAAAAAAGCTTATGATAAGGTGCCAAGATGTATCCTTTGGAGAGTTCTTGAGAAGAAAGGTGTTGATATGACTTATATTCAAGTCATTAAAGATATGTATACTACAGTTGTTACTTGTGTTCGAACTGAAGGAGGATTGACCAAATATTTTTCTATTTCTGTTGGATTACATTAGTGATTGGCTTTAAGCTTATATCGTTTTGTTTTAGTTATGGATGGTCTTACTGGACATCTACAGGAGGATGTACCATGGTGTATGCTTTTTGTTGATGATGTCGTTCTCGTGGATAAAACGAGAGAAAAAGCCCAGGAAAAACTTGATTTATGGAGGTCTACATTGGAGTTTAAAGGCCTTCATTTAAGTAGAACTAAAACTGAATACATGGAATGTAATTTTAGTAGTAGTAGCTGCAGTGACATAAGTGTGACTTTAGGTGATCAAATTATTAAAAGCTGTGATCGATTTAGATATCTTGGGTTCGTTGTTCATAGCGATAGTGATATAGATAGGGGTGTTAATAGTAGAATTTAGGTTAGTTGATTGAAGTGGAGGAATGCTTTGGGCCTTTTGTGTGATAGAAAAGTATTGCTTAGACTGAAAGGAATATTTTATAAGACGGTGGTGAGACCTGCAATGCTTTATGGCACTGAATGTTGGCCTTTAAAAGAGAAGCATAATAATAAGTTAAGTGTTGTCGAGATGAGAATGATTAGGTGGATGAGTGGCTTTACACTTAGAGACAAAATGCAAAATGAATATATTTGTGATAGGGTTGGTGTAGCTACTGTGACGGACAAAATTAAAGCAAGTCACTTAAATGGTTTGGTCACATTAAGCGTCGACCATCTGATAATCCGATTAGGAGAGTAGAAATTTTAGATTCGACTTAGGTTAAGAAAGACAGAGGTTGACTTAGGAAAACTTGGGCTTATTGTATAAAAAATGATCTTAATTTATTACAACAAAATGAAAATATGACACTAAATAAGATGCAATGGAGAAAAAGGGTTCATGTAGCCGACCACGCTTAGTGGGATTAAGGCTTTGTTGTTGTTGTTGTTGTTGTAAACCCTACACATTTTGCTAATCCATTACAATAGGAAAAAGAAAGGAAATTACTCAAATTGTATGAAGAAAACAACAAGACACATCATCTTATAACACATCAAATTCAAATACTATGAAATAATTTGATACAAGACAACGTAAACGCAATATACTTATTTTTTCCCCTGAGAAATGAAGAAGAACTACACCCCAAAGTGTTCTACTTGCAATTCTTACAACAATTTCTTACACCTCATATAGATTTCATAGTATAATATATGAAAGAAAAGAAAATCTCTCACTTTTTCTTCAATTTCTTACAGTGCTCTATGCTTCCTTGACTTCTCTAATGTTCTCTTCTCGTTTTTGCCATCAATCGCCCATAAAAAACCTCTAAATCATGTGAAAAACTGTTGGAAAAACCGTCCAAACAGTCCTGGCGCCTAGGCGTCACTCTCTCTGTCGGCAGACATTTTGATTTGGCGCCAGTATGCGGCGCTTAATCGCCAGAGTCTCTGGATTCTGGTGCCAATTCAGAGGTCAGCTCCTTGCTCCAATTCACTCCAATTTGCCCCGTTTCGCTCCAATTTGCCCCGTTTCGCTCCAATTTGCTCTATTTTTTCACCTGTTATACCTACAAACAAAACCACCTAAACTCCCATCTGATTCTCCCCTCTCTCTATCTTTAACGCCACTGAAAATTTAACGGAGAGCTGCTGTGTCCGTAAATATGAAATTTGAAGTGCTGAATATGTAAATATCAAAGTCTTATATGTTATGCATGTAAAATTCCCTATGCAAAATGTTGAAACCATTTTCTAGCTATTTGTTTGACATTATTTATTGAAATGTACAATGTTAAGTTAGATATGAGAGGTGATGTCTAATAACTGCAAAAAAAAA
>NW_018164506.1:338375-369401 GCF_001263595.1 Phalaenopsis equestris | reverse complement strand
TAATAATAATAATAATAATAATAATAATAATAATAATAATAATAATAATAATAATAATAATAATAATAATAATAATAATAATAATAATAATAATAATAATAATAATAATAATAATAATAATAATAATAATAATAATAATAATAATAATAATAATAGTTGGGTGCTATATATTAACTTTTTAATGTTATATGAAGATCCAATACACATACAAATAAATGAAAAAGCTGATAGGGAAAAAAGATAAAAATTGCAGGTTATATTCCAATTGGAATGATTATGTTATGTTCATGCTAGCTATAAAAATTTACTAGCCAAAAAATAACAATACACAAGTGGGGGTTATAGACGTGATTTATGCCACGGAAGTGGCATAATACATTGAGGAAGTGGCAACATCCTAATGAACTTGGTTTGAAGAAATAATAGTGGTGATCGAGTAGTGGCATCATCTAGATGGTAAAGGCAGTAGTGGTCGGTTAATGGCAGTTTGATGGCGTTGGTGGTTGGGTGGCAGTGGTCAGATGAAGATGCTGGTGGTGGATGGTTAGTTGTGTTTCGTCAATGGTTATAGCAAGACGAGGCGGTCTGACGACAGACAATAATAGTAGAGCGGTGTGTTAGTGTGGAGCCCTGTTGGATTTCTCACTCCCGCCTCCCGATCGCGAGTATCGCAAATACCACTCCCGCTCTTGTTCCTCATCCTGTTTCGCCAATCGGGGCCATCGCTCCTTTGCTTCGCCCCGCTCAACTATTCCCGTGCGCAGGTTTCGTGATAAAATGCATTGTAGTGGCTCCCCATTGGTTTTGAAGTCACGTTTTTTGCGTTCTTCTTCAGACTTCTTCGGGAGAGAGGAAGAGAAGTGAAAACAGTAGTTCCTAGCGCAAGAATGAAGAAGAAAGAAGAAGAAGAAGATTATTCTCCCTTTGCTTCTTCTTAGTGACTTGTGGCAGAAGAAAAATCAGAAGGATAAAAATTGGGTTTATTTCTCTTGTAAGTTTATCTTCTTGATTTATCTCGGAGTAGAGTTTCTTCGGTGTATCTCAGTGTAGAGAGAGAAGAGCAGAGGAGATAAAAGAAGAGAGAGCAACAAAGTAAGAGATTCCTCTTGTAAGTCGAGACGATCGACAGGTGTATATTCCCAAGTAGTAAAATTCTCTACGACTCTGTGGACGTAGGCAATTGTCGAACTACGTAAGTCTGTGTGTTTTGTTATGTTACTGTTTTCTGGTGTGAATTTTCTCGTTCTATTTCTTCGCTTTGTCAAAGATCATTTTCCTATTTTATTTCTATATATATACCACAACAAATAATATATATTACAACAACTAATATTAAAGCTTTGTTTGGATTTGAAAAAGACGATGATTGCAGATGAAGTGAAGGTTTCAGAGATCGATAATTTTGATGGCACAAATTTTAGTTATTGGAGAATACAAATAGGGGACTACCTTTATGGGAATAAACTCTATCTTCCGTTATTGGGGAAAAAACCTGAAAGGATGGATCCGGAAAGGATGGATGAGTCAGAATGAAATTTGTTGGAACGACAAGTTTTGGGGGTTATTTGATTGATCTTATCAAGGTCCATTGCACACAATGTCGTCAAGGAGAGGACAACTGCAGATCTCATGACAACCTTATCAGGTATGTATAAAAAGTCATCGGCGAATAGCAATGTGTACTTGATGAATAAGATATTCAACTTGAAGATGATGGAAGTTATTTCTGTTATTCAACTACTGAATGATTTCAATACTATCACATATCAATTATCGTCCGTTGAAATTGATTTTGATGATGAGATAAATGCACTGATATTGTTGGCATTATTCCCAAATAGTTGGGAAGTCATGAGGATGACAATTAGCAGTTTCTGTAGGTAAAACTAAACTGAAATGTGATGATATTCGTGATTTGATTTTGGTTGAGGAGGTGCGAAGAAAATATTCTGACGAGATCTCAGGTACGAGTTCGACACTGCATGTTGATTTCAGAGGGAGAAGACAGGACATGAACTCAAATAGAGGATATCAAAATCAAAGTCTGGTCAGTAGGCAACCTGTTGGAATTGTGACAAGACTGACCACATAAAGAGGAACTGCAAGAACCCCAAGAATATGGCGAATGATAACGCAAATGTGGTATATGAAGAAATACAAGATGTACTATTACTGACAGTTCATAGTTCTGTTGATGATGTAAGTGAAGAGGAGAGTGAGTCCGGGCACCAATTCCTATTGTTTCACAAACAGATGGTGGAGAACCACAGAGCTATGAAAAAATATTCAAAGATGAAAGTTCGAGCAAGTGAGAGCTGACAGAACTTCTAACAGGGAAGAAGACATTACACAATAAGTGGGTGTACTAGGTGAAGACAAAGCTTGATGGCAGTAAGAGGTACAAGGCTAGACTTGCTGAAAAAGGGGCAGGATATTGTCCATGCAGTGGGAGTTGTAAGCATAGACAATAGTAATATAGAAAATAACTTGAAGGTGCAAAGCTATGTTGACCCTACTGATATGTTGACTGAGGGTGTTGCTCTTGAGAAACTAAAGTTGTGCACAACTTCAGTTAGTCTTCTGGTGTGAAGACAAAGGTTTTGAGCTGTAGAGGTGGATGATTCATATTTGAAGAAAAGTGTGATGCCGCCATTGGAGGATATCAATTCGAGGAAGAAGACATTGTAGCAGGTGTACCGGTCTCCAAATGAGAGATTTGTTAGCGTGGAGTCTTGTTCGATTTCTCGCTCCCGCCTCCCGATCGCGAATATCGCAAATCCCGCTCTCACTCCTCCTCCTGTTTTACGAATCAACACCAATGCTACTCTGCTACAAATAACACAAAAAAACACGAGGAAGAAGAGAAGTGCACTTCTCTTCCTCTGTCACATTTTTTGTGTTATTCTTCGAACTTCCTCGGGATAGAGGAAGAGAAGTGCAAACAGTTGTTCCTTGCGAGAGAAGAAATAAAAAATAAGAAAGAAGAAAGAAGAAAATTGTTCTTCTTGACTTCTTTTTGGTGGCTTGTGGCATTGACTTCTTTTTTTTGGTGGCTTGTGGCAGAAGAGAATTTGAGTTTATTTATTTTGTAAGTTTATCTTCTTCGTTGTATCTCGATGTAAAGCTTCTTCAATGTATCTCGATGTAGAGAGAGAATAACAAAGAGAGATGAAGATAAAACAACAAAGTGAGAGATTCCTCTTGTAAGTCAAACCATAAATATAAGATTAAAGCAAAATCCAGGCCCTAAGCAGACCAGAAGAACAAAGATCGAACTATGCTTGATGCCAAAAGAACAAAGAGAGAAAAAGATAGAGTAAGAAAGTGAGAGATTCCTCTTGTAATTCAAACCATAAATCCAGGCTCTAAGTTGACCAGAAGAACGAATATCTTTGTTTTTGTCTTGTAAGTCACAAAATTTTTACTATTAAAATCACAATTTTAGGCACGTCCATAAATATAAGAAAAATATACATACATAGCGCACAATTCTCATGTTTGGCATGTAAATAAAATGTAAATAAATAAAACACTAAATATAAATAAATAATTTGAATCTGGTCAGCTTCGGGCCTGGATTAAATGTCTCGCCATTAAAAAAGAGAAATGTATTTACAAAATCGCCCTTCGCGTATCTCGAAAACCTTTCAGCTTTACCTTCCCCGAGCCTCGCTCTCAAAAATCCTCTTGGTCGCCTCCAATTCCACTCCCTCCTGTATCGCGCTACATATACGTAGCTGATAGGCGAGGGAACTCGCTTTGGTGATCGTCGATTCTTCTGCTACAATGGCGTCGGTGTCATCACCTTCAGCTTCTGAGACGGCGGCGGCGGAAGGGCCGGTGCTGAGTCTGATGAACAAGCGGCTGCGAGCGTTGCGCAAAAAGTATAACCGGATTCTTCAGATGGAGGCGAGTCTTGCGCAGGGAAAAAGCTTGAACAAGGAGCAGGAAGAAGTTCTGAGGTCAAAACCCGGGGTTGTAGCCCTTATTGAAGAGTACGACAAGCTCCGGTTGCCGCTCGCTGCCGCCGTTCAGGAAGAGCTTGCCCTATCCGCCTCCTGTTCATCGTCGGGTAACCCTAAATTGGTACCGGTGGCAACGGAGGATGCGTCTTTATCGACTGATTCCGCCGTCGATGGCTTGGTTGCACTGCTCTACTTTGGATGTCTCTTCGACGTGAAGCCCCAGAGCGAGTTCACATCGATGATGCTGACGAGGACCCATGAGCGCGGGTGTTGCCTGACGTACGATTATGTCACGGACGAGGCCACCGAGCTGCTTGGAGATAAAGATCTCGATATGATCTCCACTCTCGGAGGGCTGGTTACATCAAGGCCGCTCTATTCCGGGATATCTCACCGGAGCGCTCTCGAGGGCTGTATTCAGCACGCTAAACTCTGGCTACTGGGAGCCCGGAAGCCCATAGTTTCGGGATCCTCTATTACCTGTAAATTCCTCCCCTTACTTTCACCCTCTTACTTGTAGGTCCCTCCTTTTACTTTCTTTATTCCTTGCGTTATAGCCACTTAACTATCCCTATTGTCTAGATGCTGGTCTGAGAGAAAAGTTGAATAAGATTATGGCCTCAGACTACTACACGCGACGACACCTGAAATGAAAGCCCCAGTGGATGTTGCTGCTGCGGTGGGCAAGTACAATGCTGCTTGCCAAATGCTAGTTTCTGAACCTAGTGAGCAGCCAGCGCCAGACGGTCAAAGTAACGCAGTGCAGGTCGATTATCATCAACAGGTAAATTTGTATTTTCAGCTATTATTTGTGTAAGTTTAGTTTTCGTTTTGTTTGTTGCTTTTCTTGTCTCTTTATTCTCTTTTACTGTATGCTAACCTGAGAATTTTACTGCAATTTGATTAATAATTGACTCTGGAACTATTAGCTGCTTTCCTTTCCGGTTTGCGGGCTTTGGCATTTTTTACAAATGTTTGATGGAGTATGTAAAAAAAAAAGCATCTTTCCTATAATTCAGACATCGATGTTTGTTATTTTAGTTTGCATTTGTGCTCAAATTTTGGACTTGTAAAGTTGGGGCTTCTAATACACAAGTTCAGTTTTGCCAAGAAAGAAGTTCTGAAATCCAAACATAGTTGGGATACAATTTGCAATGGCATATAAGTATATGAAAATTAGAGGTTCATATGAAAATAATATTTAAATGATGGTAGGGTAATATGCATTCTTTATATTTTTTATATTCTTGTGTAATTTACCATAATCTCATTGTAAATGGAGTAAGTCAAAGGGGATGAAGCAAATCTTGTTTTGAGTGAATGTAGATAACTTAAAATGCCACCAATTGTAATGTTTGTGCATTTAAAGAGCCACTATTTAAATAGCAAAACATGTTCCATATGAGGTTATCTTTGTGGCATATGATGATTTTCTTGAAGCATGAAAATTGAAGCTAAAGCTTATGGCAGATAAGTGTTTGCATTTGAATCACAAAATGCAAGTTTAAACTTTGCTGGGATGATGCATAGTCACATTCTAATTTAATATTGATTTTTTATATGCATTTAATTCATTCAACCTATGAAATTTCTCCTTTGGCATCATTAGCAGCCCAATTTTGGTCCCACCTAGCTCACATTGTTCACGTCCCTCCATTTCAATAAATCAAATAGTAGTATGGGCCTTAGAAGAAAATGGCTTGAGAGGGTATTGAAACATAGATCTAGAAATTTATATCAATATTGAAGAATCAATTTGATTTAATATTATAATGATTCATTATGGATATCACTTGTGCCAAGTTAATCAATGAAAAAATATAAAGAGCAAACAAATATTCTTCACAACAACAACAACAAACCTTTATCCCACTAAATGGGGTCGGCTATATGAATCCTTTTTCTCCATTGCATCCTATTGAGTGTCATATTTTTATGTAATTCTAATAAATTATGATCATTTTTTGTATAATATGCCCAAGTCTTTCTAGGTCTACCTCTGCTTTTCCTAACTTAAGTCGAATCTATAACATCCACTCTCCTAATCGGATCATTAGATGATCAACGTTTAATGTGACCAAACCATCCATCTAAGATGACTCAAGATGACTCTCTCTAATTTTGTCCGCCACGGGAGCTACACCAACCCTATCATAGATATATTCATTTTGCATTTTGTCTCTAAGTTTAAAGCCATTCATCCACCTAATCATTCCACCTAATCATTCTCATTTCTCATTTCGACAACACTTAGTTTTATGCTTCTCTTTTAAAGGCCAACATTTAGTATCATAGCGCATTGCAGGTCTCACCACCATCTTATAAAATTTTCCTTTCAATCTAAGTAGTACTTTGCTGTCACACAATAGGCCCGAAGCATCCAACTAACTTGAATTCTACTATTAACATCCCCATCTATATCACAATTACTTTGTACAATAAACCCAAGATATCTAAAGCGTTCCCACCTTTTAATAATTTGATCACCCATAATTACAACTCTGTCACTAGAGCTACTACTATCAAAATTATATTCCATGTATTCAGTTTTAGTTCTACTCAAACGAAGGCCTTTAGACTCCAATGTAGACCTCTATATTTCAAGTTTTTTCTGAGCTTCTCTCTAGTCTTATCAACGAGAAGGATATCATCGGCGAAAAGCATACACTAAGGTACATCCTTCTGTAAATGTCCAATAAGGGCATCCATAACTAAAACAAAATGATATGGGCTTGAAGCCGATCCCTGATGTAATTCAACTGAAATAGGAAAATATTTGGTTAATCCTTTTGTTCGAACACAAGTAACAACTCTAGTAAGTTATATCAACACCTTTCTTCTCAAGCACTCTTCAAAGAATATCTCTTAGAATCTTATCATATGTGTTTTGCAAATCAATAAAAATCATATGTAGATCCTCTTTTTTCTCTTTGAACTTCTCCATGATTATCTCTGAACTTCTCTATCAAACCTCTCAATAAATGTATAGCTTCCATAGTAGACCTTCCCGGCATAAATCCAAATTGATTATGAGAAATATTTGTAATATGTCTTAACCTATGTTCAATTTCCCCCTCCCATAATTTTAAAGTATGACACATCAACTTAATTTCTCTGTAATTTACACACTCTTGTGTATCTCCTTTACTCTTAAAAATGAGAATCAAAATACTCTTTCTCCACTCCTCTTTCTCCACTCCTCAGACGCACTCCTCAGACGTCTTTTTAGTTTTAAAATAATATTAAAGAGTTTAGTAAGCCAAGAAACTCTCAAATCTCCTATATATTTCCACACTTTAATTGAGATATCATTAGGTCCTACAAACTTTCCTCTCTTGGTTTTCTTAAAGCCCCTTCAACTTCTTGTTTACTAATGCGACCGTAAAAATGAAGCATTTTATTATTATTAACGATAGTAAGATCATTAATGTCGATCGTATCTTCAGAAACTTCATTAAAAGTTTATCAAAATAACTCACCCACATATGTTGAATATATTTTTTTAAGAAAAACACTTTTTTTTCATCTTTAATACATTTTACTTGAGTTAAATCTTTAAATTTCTTTTCTTTTTGTTTGACTAGTTTATATATATTTTCCACCATTTTATTATCTAATCTATTATTATAAAGATTACTAAAAACAAAATTTTGGGCGTTAGAGATTGTTCTATTAGACTCCCTATGGACCATTAATATATTTTCCAACTCTCTAATCTTTTACATTTAAACCAATTTTTATAACATTACTTGTATTTTTTTTGCATTATTATTCCACCTCAAACTATTTTTATTTTTTAGAAATTTTTAAATTTGTTCTCCGAGTATATCTTTTGCCGCTTGTTTAATAATGTTTGTTATTTTATTCTACATATAATTTGCTTCTTCACAAACATCCTAAATCTTGAAATCTTGAAGTTTATTCATAAAAATAATCTTATTTGGCTTTTAGGTGCTTTCATCAATTCTACGGCAATGATTTCTAGCATTCTTTATTTTACAAATCTTCATTTTAAAATCTAAAACTAATAAGCGATGTTGAGTATTTAAATTCTCACTTTGAATAACCTTACAGTCTTTACATTCTTGACGATCACTTCTTCTCATAAGAAAATAATCAATTTGTGTTTTATTATATTCATTCTTAATTATATTTGTTTTATTATATTCATTCTTATAAGTAATAATATGCTCATATCTTTTCTTGAATAAAATATTAGCAATACCAAAATCATATGCTAAAGCAAAATCTAATATGGCTCTAACTTCTTCATTAATCACTCCAAAATAGTAGTCACTATGAATATTTCTAAAATCTTATACCACTCTCCCAACATGTCAATTTAAATCTTCTCTAATAAAAATTTTTCCTTCAAGAGATATTATTTGTATTAAGTCTTCTAGACCATTCTAGAATTTATTTTTAGAACCTATATCTAAACCTACTTGAGGAGCATAAGTAATTATAATATTAAAGATTTTAGTATCAACAATAATCTTAAGGGCTATAATTTTATCTTCATTTCTATTAATATTTACAACATTATTTTTCAAACTCTTATCTATAATTATACTTACACCATTTGTTATGGGACTCTTACCTAAATACCAAAGTTTAAAACCTAAGTTATCAATCTCTTTAGTCTTTTTTCCAACAATTTAGTTTCTTGAATACATAAGATATTTATCTTTTTATGAATTATAATATCAAATAATTCCATTAATTTACTTGTGAGAGTACATATATTTCAAGATCCTATTCTAATATTAGTTTTATAGACTAATTTCTTCACTCACATTCGTCCATAATGTGGAAGTCCTTGTTTATTTGACACTGCACCCGGGTACCGGTTCTGCAGTTATTGCACATTTTTCATTGTATTCAGACCATACAATGCGTCGCTTTCAGGGGATGCCTTAGCATTTACCTAAGATCAAAAGTATTCATGTCATAATTTTTCGACAAATTTTATGCTGACTGTCAACAACCTAACGCAACCCTCCATTTTTCACATATAGAGATTGGGACCCAACAATGGCTAAATAAATAATCTTTATATGATTTTTTAAATCTTAAAACAATATATAATCTATTAGTCAAGTATTATGAGAATTGATTTTTCTATGTTATGAAAAAATATATTTTCTCAAAGGTATTTTAAAGCTATTAAAAATATTTATGATTGGCCATTGGTTTGTATTTGAACTTTAAAGCAGGGTGATCAAGTAGTTATTGATTATAGTAGGTGTCTAGGATAGTATTAAGTTTGTATTTTTTATATTTGTTATGGAGATGCTTACAAAGGATGGAATACCATGAAATATCATGCAAATAATAGAGATTTTTATTATAGGAGCTAATGATGTCTGAAACAAGTAAAAAATTAGAATAATGAAAAAAATAAATTGAAGATAATTGGTTTATGATTAGTAGAGAAAAGCTAAAGTAAATGGAATATAATTTTAGCCATGTGTAATGTTTCTAGCTATTATCCAATATTATTAGAACATAAGGTGATATCTAAATTTGATAGAACTTGAACCTATTATACATAAGGAGACAAATCGTTGTGGAGTGTCTTCGGTCTAATGTGCAATAGGATATTGTTATGTTGACTTACAAAATAATTTTTATAAAACCTTAATTAAGGAGTCTTTATTGTATGGATCCTAGTGTTTATTTTGAGGGATCATTTTTTTATGACACCCGAGTTCATATTTCTCATTAGTTATTTCTTTTATCACCAGAAAGTATTCAATATTATTGGGTGAATGTGCGACACATTCTTTTTCATTAATAGAGAGATATACTATAGTATGTAGAAGCTATTTTCTCGTCTTGCTCCTTTGCATTCAATTTTATGGTTTTCGGTCTTTATGTATGTTGTTAGAGTATGATGAAACTACCATAAGCAAAGTTGGTGTATCAATTTATCCCATAGTTTTGTTAACTAGGGGCTGATAAAAAATTGTTGAAAGCTTTTAGTAGCATTAATTTAAAGTTGAGAAGTTTTTTTCCAGGATTGATTACTGGTGATATATTTTGAATGCTAATGATGTAGTATTCTATCTTATGAGTAAGTAGCACATCTCATATCATTGTTATATATATCTTGCATGAGTGCTTGACATTTTGAGCTTGAATACGTCATGACATAATAATTAGTCATGTTCTCTCTATGGTTGAATGGATAGCGTCTCTTGATTTTCATATTGATAATGCAAAGGAAAATGGGAAATGAGTGGTGGTCATTGGTTTATCCATTACATTTTGAGCTCGATTTGGTTTTATTCACATTTTTATTCACATTTTCAATCAAAATCATTTTTTTTTTTTTTGTGATAAGACCAATTGCTAATGATTACACATTGTTTGTTCCACATAGGTTTCGATATGTATGATTTAATTTTATTTAAATGTTTTGTTCATATCCTTTTGATCTAAACTGGAATTCTATTTACCATTCTATCATATTTTGGGATTGCCATAGGTCTTATCAAATTGCTTCATGTAAATTTTTTTAATTTATTTTTGATATTTTTGTACAAAAACAGTTATTTGCATAAAATTGTCAGATATGATACCCATGAACCTACATGGGAATTCCCTTTGAAATCATACTAATAGTCATGGTTAGCGTAGGTTGCTTGCTCTTTTGAAACTTGTGGAGTTGTCGCTAACTATGGTCGAAATCTTGAGTGTTTTGTGAGCCCGAAAGATGAGTTATTTCATGATTGTTTGACAACCAAATAAAATAGATGTACTATATTTTTTTTGCATGCTTTTATTTTTGAGATTTTTATATACCAAAGACCCCAAACTCTCCTATTTACATGCCAATGTCCTGAAATATTTTATTTACGCACGGAGGTCTCTCTCACGCCTCCTTGCGTTCTTTCCGTTCTTCACCGTAGAGGATGTTGAGTGGAGACCAGAGAGAGATCTGGTGAAGCAATTGAGATTGTGAGAGGAACTGAAGCTAAGCACCGAGAGCCACAGACTGGCGCCAGAAGAAGACCCATCAAGCCTTTGAGATCCGCTCATGGTGGTCGCTACCTAGGGCAAGGAAAGCGTTCCATCTTCTATCCACTCCTCACTCCTCACTCCTCACTGGCACACTCATCTTCTTCTGTCTTTGTCGGCAGAGGCGCCGCCGCTACGGTTCGCAGCTCGCATGCTCGGCTCTCTTCTATGAGATCCCGCACCGAATTCAACCGTATTATGTTTCCATCACAACTAATGCCAATGTCCACTTTGATATATCCTTCAACATCATCGATAAAAAAATAGTTTGCTAAGCTAACTCATTTAAAAAATATGCCTTATCATCATCATGAATCTGGTTGTCTTGGGTTGTGCATTGACCACATCAGAGTGTCCTAACCACGGTAAGTTGTCTTGACAATGTATGACTCTAATATTGAAGAGAAAAAAATATCATTCATGCTTTTCATTGTGAAAGAAATGTGTTAGGGCATGTCGGAAGCTTGCTTTTTTTGAAACAGCCTCTAAAAAGTTTTTTGGAGATTCCATGTTTTATAAGTTGAAATTAAACTAATATCAGGCGTCAATAAAAACATTGCAATTTTATTTTGTTTTGAAATAGTACATATTTCCATAATTTTTCTTCTTGCTGTTATGATTGACCTAAAGGATAAACCATTTGAGAAAAATAATTTCAATATGAAATCATCTAAAATTGTTTTAATGGCTGTGTTAGGGCATGTTGGGGTGTAAATTATACCCATTTATTTGGGATCTTAAAAGTTCTCCATAGGGATTTGGAGTTTTGATATGTTCTATTGGTTACTTGAGGGGATTATGCTTTTAATACCCCTATGGAAATGAAGAATATTTTTTAATGCAAGTCTCATTGGAGTTGTATTTTATTTGTTAACATTGATCCTATATTAAAGAAAATATAATTGTTAGGAGAATGTATCTAAATTTTTGCTAATTCTAGACTTCTAGTTTTGAAACAAGAATAAAAGAGAAATTAATTGAAAATAATTATTATCAAATGAAAATGCTTGCACCATTTTTTTTTTTAGGAAAAATAAAATATATAGTTAAATTTATGTTATTTTAGATTTTCTTTTTTTTTTGGTTATCGTGTTTAAGCTGTTCTTGTTATTATATATTAGGCTTACATTTGGGAATCTTGGGCCTAAGCCAAGCTTGCAAAATTTTATGAGTTGGACTCCATTCAATGCTATCATGTTTGATAGAGGGTTTTTCATGCAAAATCTGCTACTTCGCCTTTCTTTTAGGGAGTTCCTTTGTTCCATTTTGTCTTTGCTCCTATCCTTTTGTAAATTATTTTCCATGTAGCTAAGTAAATTTATTAAGATCCAAGTCGAACCAAGCATTGTCTTGTTTAAGTTTGTTTCGTGGGCAAAAGTTGAACTTGACCTCATTTTTTAATTTTTTTATAAGTATATTTACTTGCCTTTTTGTTTGAGTTTGAGCTGCAATCCAACTTTTCGGCTTCATTTGGTGGGTTTTATTTATTTGTTTTTCTTTCTTATTTTATAAAATCTTCTCGGCGGACCACAATTTTTGTTCTTATTTTTAAAATGCAGCTTTTTTTGGAAGAATATTTTGAGAAAATATGGAAAAAAATATATCTAAATTTCTCATACAAATGTCCTCTTGCTTTTAGTGTTTGCTTTTCACGCCATAGAGTAGGCAAAAAGCTGAAACCAAGCAATGCCTTAGGGTCCATTTGGCGCAGCTGCAACTTCTCAGCTTTTTAGCTACAGCTGCGCTGCTCCAGAAGCTGCTGCGGGGAAGCTGACTGCGTGTTTTGTGCAGCGCTGTGAAAACAGCTATGGAGCAGCTGTTTCTGGAGAAATGACCATGCTGCCCCCCCTGTTTGGTAGACCTGCTTAAAAATTGTTATGTATTAAATGAAAATGTTTAATATATGTAAATATACGAAATTAATAATTGTTGTGAAATAAATTTAAGTATTAGATACGTATATGTATATAATTGATTAATATATGTAAAAAATTTAAATGTTTAATTGCGAAACTTAA
Source organism: Phalaenopsis equestris (assembly GCF_001263595.1). Classification (NCBI taxonomy): domain Eukaryota; kingdom Viridiplantae; phylum Streptophyta; class Magnoliopsida; order Asparagales; family Orchidaceae; genus Phalaenopsis; species Phalaenopsis equestris. The sequence goes on along the minus strand of NW_018164506.1, from coordinate 356,395 downwards.
CAAGTTCTTTGATGTCAAAGCAAATTTTCTACCCTCATAGATAGATCAATTCCTCCATTTCTTAAAGAACAAAATCATGCTCCATGTTCAAGAACTGTAAATAGTTTGAGATAAAACATTGGTCTCAAATAAATTAACAAAGACGAAGTACCTCAAAGAAACCCCCCACCAAATCCAAAGAAACTGTTCTTCCCCAAAGAAACTAGGAACAATTCATTGCGTTTTGCTACAGTACCCAAAGAAACCCCTACTAAATCCAAGCTACACAGCAAGAAAACCTTTCTATTCGTAATTCACTGCAAGAAAGACAAACATCATAACCGCAGAGAAACACCAAAAGAGCAACATCAAAAATAAACGCAGTACTACCTAAAGGAAACCACTAGCAAATCATACCAAAGAAACAGATCTAATGGGGAAGGTCCAAAATTTCTTACCCTTCTGTGACGAGATGATGAAAATAGGAGAAGGACAAGGAGAAGATGAGGAAGACGAGCAGGAGCCTTCACCCACCGGAAGAGGAGGGGAAGGGAGAAGATCGCGGAAATCCAGCTACGCGTTAGGGTTGGGTCAAAGGGGCACGGGGGTAAAAGCCGCGGCGACGAAGCTGGGCCGCGGCTATAACCTAGCTTTCTGCTTTCGAGCGATATCGCGGGAAGCTGCGGGGGTGCCGCCAAACAAAAAAAAAAAAAAAAAACGCGGCGCTGTGCCGCGTTGCCTTCAAGTGGCCTGCCCAAACAGAGCCTTAATCTTATGCAACTAAATATATGTGAGATGCTAGTGTTTAAATTATAATCACATTATATTAAACATACTTCATTCATAATTGCTAAAAAAAAATTACTTGATCTTTTTAATATGTGAGATGCTAGTGCCATCACGGGTCCTATGGGCCCTCATTTGCCATCACGGGTTCTATGGGCCCTCATTTTCTATCTTATATTTCCTTACTTCTAGTTAGAGTTTAATATATGTTTTCGTATAAGTATTAGTTTTAGACTGATTTAGGAGACTTTTGCTTTGTTTAGCATATTTTGGAGTTGTATTCTCTAATTTTTGCCTTAAGAAGTATTTTATCATCCTCGGTTTGCAAGTGACATGTATATAGCTTGTTAAGGAGCAGGTTGTGAACCTCCTCGCCATCCGTACCTTGCTGTTTCGCGGTTCTCTGTTATTTCAGTCCAAATAGCTGCCAAATGACTCTTATCCCCTTCCAAATTCCGTCTCCCTCACATATTATTATTCTCCTGCTATTCCACAACTACATCCCCGCTAGCTCCGTTTCCTAAACACCTTGAAACCTTAAAACAATGGCTCTTTTAAGCATCATTCCAAAGATATCTTATCATCATTATTCTTGTGATGTTCTCCATCTCATTGAGATGATTATGATGATGGTGGTGGTTGTGGGGGCCATTTATCATCATGGTTATGCTACTGCTGATGGCCATTTCCTTTTTCTACCCTGCCATTTGCAGTTGATATTTTGAATCCAGACTATTCATTCCTGTTTATAGCTGCACTTATTTTATGTTTAAGAAGTTTTTGAATTGAATGCTCATGGATCATGCTTATTTTGACCGTCCTTTTTTCCACGTCTTTTTCAGACTAATTTTAGTTTTATCCATCTTCACACCTCTGTTTTTTAGATTTCCAAATAATCTCAATCTTTTTTATCCTTTGAGTATGTTCACCTTACGTTTGATTTAATATAGCGGTTTTGCTCTTCCCATCCAACTTTTTCTTCAAGCCCATTTTATGTTTTCAGATTTTGTTATTTGTACTGTTTAGTAAATTTTTTTCCTTCAGCAGACATGCCATTCATTTTATAAAGCTTTTGCCTTATCTATACCTAACCTTGTATTGTATATAATTTAAGTTACTCTAATGAACCTCCAGCCTTCGTAGTTTTCTTTTCATGGATTTAGCACTAAGGCATCTCCATGTCTTTATTATGGCTGATATTTGGAAAACTTGTTACCCATGAATCTGATCTATAAGCTCATAGTAAACTGACTTAAGAATAGAGTTGTGATATTGGGAATGTCCAAGCCCCTCCTTAGTCCACCATCGTTTTAAAATATTAAGCAAAATGCTAGTAAAATTGACAGTATTTCTGATACATACATTACAGGCAACTTGTATCCAGTGAAATTTTTATCGGTGCTTCAAAATCCAAAATACAACTAATAACTTAGAAATATACTTAACTCACCCTTATCCTCCTTAGGGGCTGTTTGGCTATTTCTGGGATTTAAGTTATTATGGGTTTAGTAAATCTTGAAGTGTACTTGGCTCACCCATGTCCTCCTTAGGGGCTGTTGGCTACGTCTCGGATTTAGATCATTAGGATTTACTAAATCATGTAAATTGGGATTTAGCATATCTTGAAATGATTAAATCAGAGAATTTGTTTGACATTGCATTTAGTAACTTTTGTCTGGTAAGTTCATTAGAATGCACTAACATAATTAAACTTTGATTATTTCATTACTATGATAGAAATTAATTCATTTTAATTTCATTAAACTATCAAAAATTTAATCAATCCTTGATATTTAATATTTAATCACAGATTATCTATTTAGTTAGTTTGAATCACTTGCTTATAAATTTGATTAATTAATTTATTAAATATTTTTGTACATAATTGCTCATTAGGTTTAATTTTTAACAATACTGATGTTATTTAATTTAAGGATCTAAATCTGTAGTTCAAATATAAATTTATAATTACATATTAATGATATAATTATTGAGTTTGATTAAATTCAATTTTATTTTTATTTCTAATTATGCAAATTAATAATTAATTTGCTTTTTTTTTAATAATCACTGATTTTTTTAAAATCAATTAAATTTTAATATTCAATTTATAAGTTGGGGAAATAAGGAGTTGAAGGTAGCATGCTTTAGAATCAAATAGTAACATACCACGAGGAACTTTAGGTTGGCTAAGAGCAATCTTAAACAAATCATTCGGCTCTTTCCCCCTCTCCTATTTCGCCAAGAATCATTGCCTATTTTATCCTACGCCTTTTATCATGGAAACCCTTGCGGTATAATCACGACTAAAGTTAGTTGGGAATATAACAACGAGATTGCAACAAACAAGAACCACCAAAACTCCCATATTTTTCTCCCTACCTGAAACCATTGAGGATGGCAACAATCGTCTTTCTCTTCCTTCCTCTTTGCATGTTCTCGGATTTACTAAATTTGTCGAATAGCTGTATTTGCTAATTTTAGAAGTCATGCTGAAAAGGAGCGAAATCTGGATTTAGTAAATCCAGAGATTTAAGGTGTCCAAAAATGATCAGCTAGAATGATTTAAGTTAAATCCTGCTTAAATTCTTCCTTAAATCCAATACAAGGCAGCCTCTTCATGTTTTCAGCCTTCCAATGACTACAACCAGTTCACCTTGCCTATACTATATATAAATCATTATATTTAAACTATAAAAAAATTATCTAAACTTGGCTTTTCTTTATAATAGAAATGTTATTGTTATAAACATTACTTGTTAGATAAGAGTTAAAAATATGGATTGGATCACTAAATTTAATTTAAACTAAATAACATAAACATTTAAGCATATTATACCATGGCATATTCTTTTGCATAATTTAATATATATGTGTCAGGAGAATTGTATGATGGCATCAAGTATATACATCATTATCGACAATCTTTTCTTACCTTTCACATCATTGAAGTGGAGGACTTAATCCTTTCTATGTGGGTACAATTGTCTTTAACAAGCACCATAAACAATTTACTCATATTTCAACATGCACCTATAAATATTCATAGATATCATACTTTTTACATTGACCTTTACATTTAATGCCTTTTTGTAGGAAAAAAAATGAATGAACTGAGCTGAATTTTATATGAACATTTGAGGAATGACATGAAATCTACTCATCATTATTAACAAAATGATGATCATTCACATTAAGAGATTTAGAGTCTATTTGGGGCAGCTGCGACTTATTAAAAAGCAGCTGCGAAACTGTTGAATAATAATCATATGCTAAAAAAGCTGCGGTGACTATTACGATATATATTTTTTTAAAGTCAGACCGAGGCTAGAAAGCTGCCACCACACCTAGCTAGGAGTGGTGGGAAAATGTAGATTTCAACGACAACTTTTTGAAAAAAACTATCAAAATGCAGCTTACCTAAACAGATAAAACTACATTGTGGTGTCGCACTGCTACCCCAAACAGACACTTATGTCATTGTAAAGCTATTCCTAATAATAATCTTATGGAAATAACTTTATCTCATGCATATAAAATAAAAGAAATGATAAACATATCTATCAAATTCAGTAGGTTTAGAAGAAATTAAACACTGCTCTAATTTTGAAATGATATCGCCCGCATTATAATAATTTGTATTCTGAGCTTAAGCCTTGGAAACACTTGAGAACCTCGTATATATATATATATATATATATATTGCACACTTGGATGTTCGCAAGATGAAAGTTTATTATCATATAGCTGACTGTTGAATGCAAGATTTTGGCAACAACTTTTAAGTTTGTACCAGCTAGACTAATTGGTACCCCCCAAAACCTTGACTAATTCAATTTATGAATTATGTTTATGTTGGGGAATCATATAACCTAATAACGATTATTTACATATTATATATCTATTTCTATCTATCTATCTATCTAGATAGATAGATAGATAGATAGATAGAAATGATTTGAAACCAATCGTTATTAGGTTATATGATTCCCCAACATAAACATAATTCATAAATTGAATTAGTCAAGGTTTTGGGGGGTACCACTCCACGTTTCAGGCTATCCGCAACATCTCGGTTCCTTACCCTTACCCTGCTGTTACTGATATCCAGAGTTTCTATTATCGCTTACCTACCCTACTTCTACTATCTTCTCATTAATGATCAGATCCTCCTTAACACAAACATCACTCCACGTTTCAGGCTATATCAACTCTTATTTATTTTGATGCTGAGATTTCTAAGCAAGATGCTTCATTTCTCCCTTTATCATAGGTAAAGTTCTTGACAGGGCACCCCAGTTTTGAGTTTTTTTAATTTTTTGATGTCAAGCTTACATTTGATTGGTGAATATTTAATTGGATTTGATTTTCACATCATATTATTATCAATCTATCATTTTAAGAGAACTGTAGACATTTATCCACCGAACCTACTATGTTCATGGAGGTTGCTGGTCAACCCTCTTCAACTCTTCTGCACACAAAATTTGGAACAAATACTTAATGGATGTATGAATCATAGCCTTTAAATTTTTTCCATGCTTACCTAGCCTTGAAGAGGATATCATAACCTTGAATGCTTATAAGTGAAACATTATCCAGTTTAGTTCGCCTCTCTTCGAACTCCTATAGAAAAAATGTTCTTGCTACAGCTTCTGGGTAGTTTTTGAAGTTAATCGTTTATTTACAATCATGTTGAAGTTCAAATATATAGGATATTTATTATTCTGTTTTTCATGGAGGGCGAAGGAAAAAAAGACTTCAATCTTCAATATTCACAAAGTTACAAGCAAGGTGACATATCTGAGCGCTTATGATGATATCATATATTAGATGAGTAATTCCTATTTCATAATCATATTGCATTGAATTGTGTTTTTATTTCAGTTTATTTGGCAATTTTTTGCAATTGTCTCGTGTGTTCTCATTTCATTTTTTTGGTTTTGATACTGTGCTTTAAAAAATTATTTATGATGAAAATATAAATATTTTGACTGTATAATGCATGCATATTATTTATAATATATTACATAATTATTTTATGATAACAAGAAATCAGTTCCGGGAATTGTTCTAACCACATAATTCGTACTTATCAAATTATTTTATTTAACTTATTAATTTGTTACATAGTTTAAGCATTTTATACTACTTCATTTATGATTCTTTTCATATAAGTAAATTTCATTTAAATTGAATTGAACATAATGAGTTATAGCATTAACTATCTGTTATTGCTTTTTAAGGTATATTTATGACATGAATACTCTCAATTATTTCATTAATTATTTGTGATGATTATTAAACTTAATTAGATGGGTTAGTTTATTTATCAAAAATCTAATCAATCATGCTTTATTAGTCGCTATTTATTTTAATAGTTTTATGGGCATCACACAAGAACAACCACCACAACGAGCCTTTACCCTCTAAGAGGGTCGCCCTCTCAGAGAGGTCGGTTACATGAATCCTTTTCTCCATCTTGTCCTATTGAGTGTCTTATTCATCTTGTCCTACTGAGTGTCTTATTTTCATTTAATTTTAATAAATTAAGTTTATTTTTTTTAATACAATAGGCCTAACTCTTTTTAAAGGCATTACACATGAGCTTAAAATTAATTTGTTATCAGTATGTATTAAAACAAACAGATTTATTTATTTTTTCTTGCAGCGACGTCTCCATTTGCTATGTTTAAGATTTTTTTTTGGTTAAATATTCCTTTAAGATCAGAAAATCTGCTTAAGGAATGCTAAGTCCCGTGGTAGCTGCTGAGTTTATTTTTATTTTTTATTTTTTATTGCAAAATTCATACAGAAATGACTTCAGTTTCTTTTCTCGGGCATACATTAGTTGAGGTTGTTACGGTTGCACAATTCATACAAATTGTTTTAGTTAAATGATGAAATCATTGTAATACCTGCTTTAAAATTTATGCTTCCTTCAAACCTTTTCCTTTACCCAAGCATCCGAGTAAAAATATTGCGTGCTTTTACTTATATTTGGCCACTAAGAAACGAGCGCTATCTTTTAGCTTAAAATGTAAGTAATATTGAGAAACTTTAGTGGTATTAATTACGAGAACATCATTCCTTCATTTTGAGTTATGCAGTCATTGGTGTTTCAGATCTTCAGTAATCTTTTTTTTTTCTCCTTGGATGTTGTTGTTCAGTATGCTTCCGGCATCATTTTCTTTTGCTTACAAAAGTAGTAAGTACCTCTTTGTCCTATTGATCAAGCAACTTAGTACTATATCATGGTTATGTGATTTAGGGTAAGAATGAATTATTTTTTGATTTTTGAAGAACTATGTCTACAGTCAATAAGCAACGAACGGAATAACAGAATATATGAAACTGAAAAGCTGCAATTGAATTCCTTCATACCTTCCACAAGAAACTATTGAATATTTAATACATGAGAGAAGGGTGTAAAGTGGGGACCAAACCTGTACAGAGCAGATACAATTTTGAAAGGAAACAACTATAGCTTGTTATGAAGATGATGAAAACGGGTAAGTGATTTAGTGAAAATATCAGTTATCTGGTCTTAGAGTTGATGTGATGAACAATGGTATCATTTGACTTTATGCAATCTCGAATGCAATGAAAATATGGCAATATGCGTAGTCCGAGAATGAAGCAACGGATTGTTTGCTAAAGCTAAAAAAGAGATATTGTCGCAAAAAAATGAAGTTAGTGTAGAGACGTGAATACCAAATTCTCGAAGAAGGCTTCTTAACCACATAATATTTGTTGCACTAGCAGCGAGAGCTCTATACCTAGAAGAAAGAGTGATGGTGGAATGCTTTTTTAACACCCCCGGAAATGAGTATTTTACCTAGCAAGGAGCAATACCCGGTGCTAATTTCCGATATGAGGTATCTCCAACCCAATCAGAATCAAAAAAGAATTGAAGATGAAGTGGAGATGCATAGATAGGTAAGCCATAAGTTAGCATGCCCTTAATATAACGGATCAAACGTTTAAGAAGCTGAAAAATGTGTGGTTTGCGGTTGATGCATATATTGGCAAAATTTATTGACATGTGCAATTTCAGGCTTCGTTAATGTGAGGAATTGCAGAGACCCCACTAAGTATCTATAGAAGGTAGGTAGTGAATATATTGGAGATTGTTCGACTTCAGTATGTAACTTTGTAGGAAGTAGAGTGAGGACCGATTTGCAGTCAAGCATGCTAGCCTGATTTTTGAGCTCTAGAGCATATCAAGTTTGATTCAAATGTAGCCCATAAGATGTGTGTTGCACATGTATACCCAGCAATTGGTGTATAGTACCAAGGTTTCTCATATGAAATGGATTTTCTGGCTTAGCAAGAATCTCTTGAATAACATTGTCATTACTACCAGAAACTAGGATATCGTCCATGTATACAAGTATATAGATGACTATGATAGGAGTTCAATAAATAAATAAAAAAAGGCATCCGTTTTAGAGGTTTGAAACCAAGTGATTGTAGATAATTGGTCAACGTGGCAAACCATTGATGTTGTGCTTGTCTCAAATCATAGAGAGCTTTTTGAAGATTGTATGCATGAGTAGGTTGCAGAGGATCAACAAACTCAATTGGTTGTTTCATATAGACTAGTTCATTGGTTGTTTCATATAGACTAGTTCATCTAGCCAACCATGCAAAAATGCATTTGAGATATCAAGTTGGAGGATATTCCATTTATTTGTAGTGGCAACCATGAGAAATATACGAATAGTTGGAAATTTGGCAACTGGACTAAAGTTTCATTATAATCCGGTTCTTATTCTTGATTGTATCTTTGATCAACCAATCGAACTTTGTATTGAGCTAACGAACCATCTGAATTTAGTTTGGTCTTGTAGATCCATTTTCAGCCTAAGATGTTCATATCAGTAGTGGGCGGTATAAGGCTCCAAATACCTCGAGTTTGTAAAGTCTGAGCCTCAATAGACACGGTTTTCCTACAGTGTTCTTAATTAATTGCTTGAGTAAAACAAGAAGGTTTTGAATATGGTAATAAATGATGCAGGCTGAAAATTCAGATTTTTAGCGAGGTTTTAGATGGCCAATTTGCAACCTGACTAGCATAGGATGACACATAGGTCGTGATGGTGGGGGAGACAGAAAAGTAGCGGCAGTGGTTGTTGATGTATGAGGCAAGGTATTGTCAGTTGGAGATACAAGAAGAGAGCTGGGTTGTAGAGGCAAAGGTGTAGCAGCTTGTGTAGATGAAGGAGAACTTGAGATGTTCGGTTGTGTAGCTGGGAACAATAGGAGAGGTGGAATATATTCAAGTTTAGAGTTGCTAGTTAGGTTATGAAAAGAAGATTTATATGGAAAGTGATTTTCATAAAATACAACATGCCAAAAATATAGATGTGACCTGAGAGAGGATCAAGACAGTTATATTCTTTTATGGGCGAGTGCATATCCAAGGAAAACACATGCAGTGGATTTGGTAACAAGTTTATGGAGTGAATACGACAATATCCCAAGGATAACGAAGGCACGAAAAGTCCTAAGATGATTATATGATGGAGGCTTCTTAATGAGCATTTGAAATGGGGACAGCTTATTTGCTGTTTTGGATGGAAGAAAACTAATGAGATATGTAGCAGTTAGTAGTGTATCAACCGATAGATGTGGGGGAAGATGAGCATCAAGCATAAGTGTATGAACGGTCTCAATTAGATGCCTATGTTTGTGCTCGGCAACAACGTTGTGTGTGGGCCTGTAGGGATAATTAATTTGGTGATGTATACCATGCAGAGCAAGAAATTTCTGCAAAGTATTAATTGTGAACTCAGCGCTGCCATCAGTTCGAATCGATTTAATTTTAGTGTTAAATTAAATTTCAACAAGAAATTTAAAATGCTGAAGTGTAGAGGAGACATCAGATTTTAGTTTCATAGGAACTGTCCTGCAGTAATGCGAAAAATCATCAACTAGCACAAGATAATATTTATAAACTTGATTTGATAAATGGGAAGGACCTCATACATCACTGTGAAGCAAATAAAAACAATATATGTTTTAGAAACAGAAGAAATACTAGTCTATGACTCTTAGCATGAGCACACATCAAGCAATGAAAAGAATGTGGTCTGATTTTGTGAGAGCCGAGATGATGATGAAGCTCTAGTTGAGAGTAGGGAGATGAATGCCCAAGCGGTCGGTGCTAAAGAGCAAAGTTAGAGGATGAGCTGAGAAGAGCTACGAGATTTGAAGTTGATGGTGCTGAAGACTTAACTGGATAGAGTCCTTAAAGACATGGATCTTGGAGGAGAACTTTGTTGGTCATCAGATCCTTTAGAGCAAAACCAAACTTATTAAATATAACTGAACATGAATTAGATTTGGCGAGCTGATGAACTGAAAGCAAATTGTGAGGGATCTTTGGAACAAGTAATATGAGAGATGGATGAACATATGATTGCAAGTGGATAATATTTGTTTACCGGTGTGAGCAATAGGTAGAACTTGGCCATTTCTTAGTGTAATTTGTTGGGAGCTAGTGTAAGGTTGGGAATGAGTTAGATAATTGTTGTTGAAGGTAAGATATGACGATGCCCCCAAATCTAGAATCTAGTCATCTCCGAATGAAGATTGAGGAACCATATAAGCTTGAGGAGCTGGCTGATAAGGTAGATTAGCGTGATGCCAACGCTGAGTAGCCGAGTACCCCTCTTTAGCACATTTTTGGCATGTAATAGCTGCAGTAGAAGGGCGGTTTCCCTTGAATAAGATAGAGCCGAAGTGGAAGTTCTTATAAGAGCCCCTGAAGGATGCTGTATTTTGGTCTAGCATCCACCTTGTTCTTAATTTCATAAAGATACTGAACCATGGATTTAACTTTCATTGAAATATGATGCAAGTCATTTTTAAGCTGTATGATTTTAGTACAATTGGAAGATTGAAAACACCTGTTTATAGTTGCCCAAATTGACATACAAGAGTCAGGGTTAAGAACACAAGGTAAGAGTGAAGGTGAAATGGTGGAATAGAGAGCTAAAGTTAAGTTTTGATCTACAAGCATCCAAGTGTTCTAAGTAGGATTTGGAATAAAATTACCATTCTCACTGGCAATTTGACGAGCAGGTTTCAAGCATGAACTATCGTGATACCTCACAAATTCATTTGCCTTTAATAGTTTGAGGATTTGGATAGCAAAAGTTGGTGGAAAGCTGAATGTTGATGATAGACCTTATATTTGTCATCAAGAACTTGAGTTAAGATTGGGTGGAGACATTACTAATCTGGAGTTCTGTGGTAGATTAATTTTCAGCTTCAGAATTGATAGGATCTGCCATAGTAGGGAGAAAGAAAACAAAACATTTTAAGGAACTGCAAGATATCACTGCTCTGATACCATGAAGAACTACCTCTACAATCAATAAACAACGAAAGGAATAACAGAGTATATGAAACTAAAAAGCTGCAGTTGAATTCTATAGTATCTTCCACAGGAAACTATTCAATATTTAGTACATGAGAGAAGGGTGTAAAGTGGGGACCAAACCTGTACAAAGCATATACGGTTGTGGAAGGAAACAAACCATTTGATATGATGATGGGCTGCTAATTTTTCTAGAGTATTGGAGGTCTAAATGTTTTGATTATAGCCTCTTCAACTACAACACCTTCTATATACTGGTCATTTTTCATATTGTAGCATTTTAGTTGAATTTTTTTTATTAGTTTTGTTTTAATTTTCATGGGCAATATAATCATTTGTTAGAGGATTGGTTTGATTATTAGACTTTCTAAGATTTCTACTTTAAAAAGTGTATAAGGGGTCTTGGAAATTTAAAAAAAATGATGTTTGGCATAATACTCATCTTAGGCTGCATGTCTGATTTACTCTCTATATATTTCTCTCTTGTTTTGCTTTCAATTTTCTGATGTTTATCATAGGCCTTTCATTTCAATTTGTCTACATCAATTACTACCAGATACAAGTTCCAAAAATCGTTGCATCTCCCACGTCATCCAATAGAGATTATGGTTATACAACATTATTCCTTGTTTTCTTGCCTCTAAAGGATGTATACCAGTATGGATTATTTATCATGTTAGTGTTGTCTACCTGAATTATTCATTTATTAGTTTTTTTTTTTTTCTCATGGTCAGTGACCATTTATTAATTGTTTAGGATTAGTTTGGTTATTTATCTTTTCTTGTAAGATCTTTTATTTTAATTAACAACTTAATGGGACTTTGATAGGAGGTGACGATTGCTGAATTAAATAATACTAGGCATGCTTCTCCCCCTCCCTTTTAGGCGACATGCAAGATAGTCTTTTTTTCCGCTCTTTTTCAGTCTTCCATTTCCTTAATACTTTCATAAATCTCCCATTATCTCTTTCTACATCAAAAGTATCATAAAACAACATTATTCTGGGAACTATTTTTGGCAATTCAACAAAATGATGATCAATGTTATGATGAAGATTATTTTTACTCCATTTTTCTATTTGCTTTCCTAGCATTGATATTTTCCTTCTTCTAGGTCCCTTTTTTTTTTTTTACTTTGAATTGTAAAATCTGATGTAATTGTTTATAAATTTTTGGATATAATGAAAGAAGTTCGTGTTTGAGAGAAAAATTAGAGAGCGAAATCTCTAGGGTTGAGAGCCTTTTGTCCTAATCTTCTTATTTAATTTTTTAATTTTTTGCTTGGGAGATTTAAATATCTTATATATGAAGGCATGGGTATTTTCTTAAACTTGGTAAGCTCTCTCATATTCTCTTATGACTTATTCTTCTCATCTTTCTAGCAGCATCCTAAATCATCTACTCAAGCCCTACAATCATTAAAAAAAAAAAAAAAAATCAAATTTCCACTTGAAGCTGTGGACCAAATAAGTGTCCTTTTGATCTATGTTTTATCTTCCCTTCTCCACCGCACTCTAAATCCTTTGGATTAACCCCTACTACAAATCTAACCTACACAAATTCTCCTAACATTTATAAGCCTTTCCAGTTCCTAAATCATGAACCCTTCCACTATATTAATAATTTTAAAATAATTAAATCAGCCTAAACTAAGTCACCTTGACTTAACTTTGACTCTCTTCCATCATTTGTTCTCCAGATCACTCTTAACCTCACCAAACTTTCCAGAGGCTTCTCCATAACTTTTTAAGTGGTTTCATGCTTTGGATCCTCCATTATAAAAAATCTTAGGTTTAACTAGCCAAAGGAGAGCTCTAGGTTTGGCCATGACTAATCCTTTGGCCGACCTATTTTTATAGCTCACCACCTACAAAATTCTCCCAACCATCCAAAAGTTTTTTCCCACATCACTATCATCTACCACAACAAATGGAAAACACGCATGCAGTGCAAATCTTCATACTGGCTAAAGTAATTCATGAAAATCCAATTGGTCATATGCTTTTTTATAAGAATTCAAATTAGGCCATAATTGGACCAAATTAACCTATTTTCAGACCTTTTTAGACTAGTTTTAAATTTGTGCAGAATTGGTCGAATTTATCTATGTTTAGTTTGAATTTTTTTTATTGGATTTTATCTTCTTTGGATAATGATTTGTTTAAGATTGAGGCAATTGTTAGGGATGGATAAGATCAATTTAGATTTAAATGCTAGTTTTATGACAACATATAGTTGGTACTTATTGATTGTTTGATGATTGAATGGATATAAATTATTTGTCGCCGATGTACTGCTCTATAGATCCAAGTAATTTATGTGACATGCTTCAATTTACATCTACAAAGTTGTTTCTCCTTTTCCCTTTCATCGCTCTTAAATTATTATACAAAAAATCTCACAGAAATGACTATGTATATATATATATATATAATTCAACCAATTTTTATCAAGCCAAAATTCACTACATCGAGCAAAACTGTTGTGATAAGGTTAATGGTGATGTTGATGAAGATTTAAATCCCTAAACTTTACATCCTCTCAAGAATGTCTAACCATAAAAAAATAAATAAATAAATAAATAAATTTATGAGAATATGGTGAAGCTATGGGCGAGAGTGAATGAATCATAGGCTTAGAAATATTATATTAGCTTTCAAGGCCCGATTTGGTTTCACGTTAAAAAGATTTACTTTGAAAATACTTTTTGTGCTAAGACAATTAATGGAGAGGTATGGAGAGCAAGAAAAAGTACACTTCATGTGATTTTTATTGATATTGAGAAGGCAAATAATGATTTCCATCGTAATTCATTTGGTTTGCTTTAATATAGAGATGTGCATGTTTTGGATATATTGATATTATTATAATTATTTTTGAATGAGCTTTGCCTGGCACTAGAAACAATTGTGGACTCTCTCAAGAGTTTCAATCAGTATATAAATGTTAGACATATAAAGACATAAGAATTGAGTGTTGGTATGTAAATCTTCATTTCTTGTTAATTTAATGTTGTTGGAAAGGAAAATAACTTGAATTTAATCATTACATAACTCAAGAATAAGTCATTTTCTTTACTTGTCCTAGTTAAAATACCCGTATTTTTTGTTGATTCATAATATTCTAAATTATTCTGCAGCATTTTGAATTATTTTCCCTTATGCATGCTTTTCAGGAGGATGAACAGGAAGACATTCAGGCCACAGAAGTCATTTCCGATCAGTCTGGCTCTGCATCTGAACTTCTGAAGGTAACATATGTTCTGAGGGAGTTGATACTTTTTACTCATGCCACCCATATCTTTGATATAACATAAAAAATATCACTATTTTAACTTTTAAAAAGCGAAATGCACCCTTTCATACATTAGTTAAGATGGCATATATGTAAGCATTGAAGTTTAGGTGTTGGATATATATATTCATAAGATTTAAGTGGTATGCATGTAAATCTTCCACATACATATATTTGAATCAATTTTGTCATTTAGGATGTGGCAGATGATTCTGGTTACGCTGTTGGAGATGATATTGCACTGCAGCAAGATCAGCAAATACTGGAGAATCTGGAAGAGCATAACCAGATAGACTATGAGCAAGAAGATCAACAATATATTTCGCGAAGACCATACCCAAACCAAAGAGGGGGCCGTGGTGGTCGGAGAGGTTATTCGAGTGGGCGTGGTTACAATGGTCGTGGCGGCAACGGCGGCAACGGCTATCAAAATGGGCGGAACCATTACTACGATCCCGGTTATCATCCAAGAAGCTATTATAACACGAGGGGTCGGGGTGGCAGATACGGAGATTCTGTCAATTACAAGCATCAAGGAGCTTCAGTCCATGACAATCATGACCCTTAAAGAAGTTTGAACCAGGTGCAAGTTCTTAGTTTTTGATGTCATGGTTAACATTCTATCAAGCTGAAAATCGAAAACCTTGAGATAATTATTTTGCTGCTTGTTTATTTCAGAATTTATAAGCTTTATGCTAATTATGATTTTGTTGTTCTTCCCTTCCAAGGTTTTGATTGTAGGGACTTTGTAAAGTGTGTCTTGAATCATGATTTTAAAAATCGAACCGACTTAGCTTCTGATCCAACCAAATTGACCTTGAAACGGCCCTCCGGTCGCATTTGTTGCAGAGCCAAAAATTATAATGTTAAATCAATTTAAAATTTTTGATTTAGAATAATATTTAAAACATTCAATAATAATGTGTCATAAGTTAAATTATTGAATATTAAATTTATGAAAATTTGATTTATTATTATTATTTGTTTTAATTTTATGAAAATTTGATTTATTTATGAAAATTCAATTTAAAATTTTTGATTTAGTTCATGTTTTTTTTTAATAGCTGTAGTGCATGTGCATTATTTTTTGAATATTATTAATGCACAATTTAAGTGATAATCTAAAATAATTAATGATTTGATGCTTGTTTTAATTTGAAAGAATTAGATACAAATTCATGGTAAAGGCGTAGGGGGCAATTACATGCACAAAACACTTTGAAATCATAAGCCTAGCATCATTTTTCAACTATTTTATAAATTATCAGTCAAATATCAATGTTCATGGTTGATATGCCATCAATAAATTTCCCTCATCTGAAACGAAACTCGAGGATTGGTATGAATTTTGAGATAATTTTATTAGTAAGAAATATTCAAAATTTGATTAAAAAATGTTTTGTATTTTAATCTCACAAACTTATAGTCAAAATGATCGGGTTGACTAAATGGATTCAATAACACCAAATATGTCTAATTCGAGTTAAATCAAGCTCAGATTAAGTCGTTAAATAGAATGCTTTCAGTGCATAATTAAATTGTCAAGCGGATTTCAATTATTACAAGATTATAGTCAAATTGAGTGCCTTGGCATGATCAATTCAACTAGCCCAAGATTGTTTAGTTCGTAAATTACAATGTTTCTTTTGTTATGTATGTAATTATTAATAAATTTTCTTATAATACGTGTATTAAAATCTTCCTTGGGCTATGATTTGAATTTCATAACTTCACAATATTTAATAGATTTACTAATAGTCCGTTTGGGGCAGCTTATAAGTGCACAAGTGCGGGCGGCGTTTTCAAAATGCCGCCGTACCGTTTGGTTCGCGTGTTTCACAAGCTTATCCGAAACTGCATTTGGGTTTTTACACTAAACGCAGGCCGTGGCCGGCCCGTAGGCCGCGTTACAGGATAAGCAGCTTATCCTGAAACGTACAAACTGTCCCAAACGGGCCCTAAAAGCGTTAACCGATTTTCTATGCTTTGTTAATGACGATTAATGAGTTTAACAGGATAAGCAGCTTATCCTGAAACATACAAGCTGTCCCAAACGGCACCC
Source organism: Phalaenopsis equestris (assembly GCF_001263595.1). Classification (NCBI taxonomy): domain Eukaryota; kingdom Viridiplantae; phylum Streptophyta; class Magnoliopsida; order Asparagales; family Orchidaceae; genus Phalaenopsis; species Phalaenopsis equestris. The sequence goes on along the minus strand of NW_018164506.1, from coordinate 339,888 downwards.
CTAATAATATGCTCATCTAAAATTTGATTAAAATAAATTTTAACACTTATGCAATAATTATTTTATTATTCATATATTACATTAAATATATTTAAAATTTCTAAAATCATGCTAACCAATATTATCATTAAGAAATTTTTGCCTCATTTTTTTTCTTAGATTAAATTACTCATAAGAAAACTTAATTAAGATAATATGCATAAGAATATGAACCTTCCTACATTAAATATCGCTATTACTAATCTTTTAAAAGTGTAATATAAATTAATGTTATAAATGTAAATATCTAACTTTAGATAATAGATATGTAAATACATAAGAATTGCATGCTATATATATAAATTTTCCTATTTTGAAACATGCTAGATTTCAAGAGTTTTGATACAAATTTAAATATTATTTTAATATTTCTCTAATTTCTTGTTCTTTTATCAATTAATTGCAACAATAATCAAAATCAGAACCATCTTCTCTCTCATAATTAATAACTTGGCTCATTCGTCAACTCGAACTTTCTAAATTGAGCACGAGCTCGAGCCTAAACTCAATTGATTAGTTAAATTAAGTTTAAAACAAGGGTGACTCAAACTCAACTATGACAAATTTTTTCTCTAAATTTAGACAAATTTGAGTAAAGTACAAATACATTCAAAATTAGATACCTATACATAAGTGTACTCTTTCAATGCTTACTCTCCAACTAAAAAATATTATCTCTAGACGCAACATATGTCCAGACAACGGGCGCAATACACCGGGGCTGGTTTTTTTCCTCCCCTGTTCCATCTGGTGTATCGCGTCCGTTGTCCAGAAGTAGCTTTGCTTCCAGACTCCAGACTCAATATTTTTTCCCAACCAATAGATACAACAAATCTTTTTTTTCCTACTTTTTGACATTCGATCAACGAAGATATATAGTCAACTTCCCATGCAATATCTTTATTTATCAATCCGACATTATTATTTCTTTGCGGTATTTACATAAATAGCACGTAATTTTTACATATTTATACTTCTCACATCTAAATTTTCAGATTCAAACACATAGCGCTCGAATATTTAATATCTCATAAAAAATAGAATTAATATATCTCTTTTTAAAAGTGAAATTTGCATCTTCAAGTATAGCCTTAAAACACAAACGTTCTATGCATGTAAATAAGAAAGTTTAGGTGTGAGATAGGTAAATACATACTAATTTGTGTGGTGCGTATTTAAATTTATCTTTTTCTTAAAAAAAATTTACATAAATATCCTTCAATTTTAAAATATTTGGTCTGAGCACCAATCTGATGAAGGATGGATCCATTTCTTCTGCCATCAGCTGAAATACAGAGATAATTTCCTTCTAATGATTTTTTCAGCCAAAAATCATGTAGGTGAGAATTTATGATTGTGTAGGTGAAGACTAAGTTTAGATTACATACCACATGATTATTATGTATTTACACATATCTAAGACCTAAAATTTGATATTTATGTTTATAACACACTTGACTTATGCACGAATATT
>NW_018164506.1:337947-338275 GCF_001263595.1 Phalaenopsis equestris | reverse complement strand
TTTGAGTAGAGTCCTTAGATTTGCTTGATTTAATGCCTGCAAACTTGGAGCGATATTGTTCGATTAATCTGTCTAGTTTATCCACTTCTTCTGGTTTCGAGGTTTTCCTTCTCTTTTGCTTTGAGTCTTTAACAGCTCCAAGCTTCCTTTTCCGGGGTTTTTCCATTGATTCTTCATCAGGTCTGCGCTTATGGGTCTCTGGGAGAGCTTGCTACAAAAGCCAGCAAAAAATAAAAAACTTTGGAAGACTTGCATGCATACCACTTAATTGCTATGCATTTATGTAACTAACATCTTTACACATATATCACCTTATCTATGCATGAAA
>NW_018164506.1:337410-337847 GCF_001263595.1 Phalaenopsis equestris | reverse complement strand
CTCTGAGCCAAATGTCTCTGTAAGGATAACTGATCTTTATGAGGGTAATAATATGAAAAGTATGTAAGAATAGTAATAAGAAAAGCAACCAACTTGAAGAATAAAAAGATTTAGAACTATTCTACATTCAATTGAAGAATAAAAAGATAATTATAAAATGATAATAACTTATATAGCAACCAACTTAATTATTTATCAATAATAAGTTAATGAGACTATCAGAAACTCATACTTTTTTGATGTGATGTATCCATGCAATAAGTGGAAAAATAAGTAACATGAGACTGGGTACAAATGCACAATCAGTATAATTTGAGAGAATGTATTCCTCCTTATCAACGATTAAAAAGGCTAAATTGGGAACCCAAGTGTTTTACCTTAGTGAGGCGAGGTGTAAGCCTCGAGCAGATCAAGGTGTAAGGCTCAAAAAAGAAAAA
>NW_018164506.1:301019-337033 GCF_001263595.1 Phalaenopsis equestris | reverse complement strand
TCTCCTAACCAGATCATCAGATGGCTGACATTTCATGTGACCAAACCACCTAAGACAACTCTCTCTCTTCTCCACCACTGGAGCTACAACAAACCTATCATGGATATATTCGATTCGCATTTTGTTTCGAAGTGTCAAGGCACATCCACCTATGCATTCTTATCTCAACAACACTTAACTTTGTTTTATACTTCTCTTTTAAAGGCCAAAATTCTGCACCATAGAGCATTGCAGGTCTCACTACCATCTTATAAAATTTTTCTTTCAGTCTAAGCAGTACTTTTCTATCACACAATAGGCCCGATGCATTCCTCCACTTCTACTAATAACATCCCCATCTATATCACCATCACTTCGAACAATACACCCGAGATATCTAAAACGTTTACACCTTTTAATGATTTGATTAGTCATAGTTACAACTCTGTCGTTAGAGCTACTACTAAATTATATTCCATGTATTCAATTTTAGTTCTACTCAAACGAAGACCTTTAGGCTCCAATGTAAACTTCCATAATTCAAGTTTTGCCTGAACTCTTTCTTTAGTCTTATCCACAAGAAGGATATCATCATTGAAAAGCATACACCAAGGTACATCCACCTTTAAATGTCCTGTAAGAGCATCCATAACTTAAACAAATAAATATGGGCTTAAAGCTGATCCTTGATAGAATCTAACTAAAATAGGAAAATACTTGGTCAATTCTTCTTCTGTTCAAACACAAGTAACAACTCTAGTATATATATCTTTCAAGACTTGAATATAAGTCATATCAACACATTTCTTCTCTAGAACTCTCCAAATGACTTCTCTAAAACCCTTATCGTAAGCTTTTTCAAAATAAAAAAAAAAATCATATGTAAATCCTCTTTATTCTCTCCGTACTTCTCCATCAAACCTCTCAATAAAGCATATTTTGAAATGTTATTCTAGGAAAGCATTCACTTAAATTTTAAATATTCCATGAGGTTCAGGATCCAAAGTGACATCATACTTACTTTCATTTTCAAAGTCAATCATATTTATTATCATCTAATTCTATCTTGCTTCACTATAATTTTTTTTATCAATTAATCTGAAATTCCATATAATTTAAAATAAAAAATAAATTAATAACATAATCAAGTATTCATACTTAAATTATCTATTGATCTTTTTTAGACATTGTATGAAATATATAGTGTATATTAATAGTATAAGATAATATATGTTTTCACCTAACCTGATCGAGATGTTGCCTCAAACGTCTCCAGGCATAAAGCACAAAGCCTCGAGACGTGCGCCGCACTTCAGCTCATATATCAGCCACACCCAAGCAGAAACATTAATGTTTTCTTTCAGAACAGAATTTGATAAAGTTTTACTTAAGTTTAAAATGTTTAGGATTTTCATTTAGCAATATTTTTTTCAAATTGTTGTTCAAGAGTGTGTGTGTGTGTATATATATATATATATATATATATACACACACATATCAGATTTACCTTGAAGGTTTAATGGTGGATTTTATAAAATTAAAATAATGCCGACGATGTTGTCTGGATCCAATGTTTGGTTAATTAATATATAAGTTGCCAACGATAGAATAATAATGTTAAGATGAATTGTGTGATAAAATGAACAAATATGAATTAAAGAACGATTATAATAAAATAAAAAATTGGAGTGACGTCTATTGAAAATAGACTTGGGCAGTTTGAGCACATATAATAAAAGGGTAATACAAAGTTAATTAAATTATTATCAAACAATTAAAAAATAAACCTATGGTTATGTGGAAAAATACTATTCAAAATGATTTGAGAGTAATAACTCTATAAACTCAGATAATACATAATTGAAATAAATGAAACATAAAAATTCATAACACCAATCCTAGCAAGTCGGGATAAAGATAATGGTGACAATGAAAATGACAATACATAAATTTCCCAAAAAAAAGGAATCGTTGTCATAACAAAAACCAATGCAGAAGGTAGCAAATGCATATTTGGTATTAAATTTGGAACAAGTGACAGTACTATAATTTACATAGAAAAGGACATAAGCAAACGGTAATATAGGTAAAAAATTAGCATTTTCTACTCTATCATCTTACCTGGATTGTTATTGAGGACTCTTAGCGCCACAAGAGCATGCTCATGCTCTTTAAAATCTACAAATGCAACACCACGTGAATGTTTCTTGGCAGAAGATTGTCCCTTTTTATCATCCTTCAAGAGTTTTACCTAAGTACAGAACAGTTTAGACATCCCGAAAACCAAATGGATTTTGCTTGGTTAAGAATAACCATTTAACCTACGTATCAAACCTTTTGAACTTCCGGATTTTGCTTTGATGCCCGAGAAAGGATTGCATCTATAAACATCTTCTTCACTTCCTCTTGAGTCATCGTCTTTGGCACATTATACATAATGAGTCTTGTCCTGGATACGTGGAACTTTGGAGATCGCAGCATTTCAATCTTCTTTTTGGCTAACCTATTCAAAGAAGTTTAAATTTTCATAGATATTCAAATCAGAATAAATGCTACAGATATGAAATAATATTAAAATTAGCTACATAGCAACAAAAAGGAATGCGATGAAAATTGTTAGACAGGTGCAAAAAATTGGATCAGCATATGCAATGGACAAGGCAGTAATTTAGCATCCAACAACAGAAGGTATTGCCGAAATTTGCCCACAAGTAAATGCAGACAAAGTTTTCAAATTCTATGAAAAAGCAAGCAACAACAAGCCTTCCAGATTTTAATGATAAATAAAAAATAATAATGAAAAAGTAAATTTCATCATCATTATCATCAATCACCTCAATACCAACTATTTGTGGGAGGCATTATGAATCATTATTCTCCATTTGCTCTTGCTCATTGTTGAAGGAGTTGTTAGACCTATTATATGTAAATCATCCAACACAATAATTTTATCACCTAACATAAGGCCATTATCTTCCCTTCATTATTCATATCCAAGTCACCCAAATTTATATTTTGCAAACTTCTCTTCTATAGATATAACATTCTAGCCATCCTCTTAATATATTTATTTCTCAAGCTATCCCATCCTACCTTTGCCGTATATATTATCTTAACAAACTTTGTTACCAGTGACTTTTTAATAGCCAATGCTCAGATCCATACACTGTAGGCATGGTTTTCAATGACGAATGGCGCAACATGGTACGAGGGCTCTAGAGAGTAAATAGGGCATAACACATGGCGTCGTGAACATTTTAAAAATGAAAACAAAATCAAATAAAAATGTGTAGAACATTTTAAAAATGAAAACAAAATCAAATAAAAATGATAAATATAGACATAATTCCAGTATATGATATAAGATCCACTTCATACAACACATTAGAGTAAAATAAAACTCAATCTTTAATAAAATAATGAGTTTTATACACAAAAATTTAATTTTTTATTCAAAAAGAGAAATACTAAATTGTAATTTCATAAAATTGTAAGCTAAACTAAAAGCTTAATCCTCAAACTCATCATTATCATAAGTAAAATGAGCTTCACCATCCCTGTCCACATCCCCGTTCAATAAAATCGGACTTTATCAATTCACGATCGAACCGCACAGTAGAAACACACCAATTTTAGATAACTAGAACAACAAACATAAGTGCATAACACAAGAAATCTAGAAAAAACACAAAAAAATTAACGTGAAAAAACCAGAGAATCAGAAAAAAACAAGTCGCACCACAACAAAAACTTCATAATGAAAATCAAGAAAAATATACAAATTATACCATGCTCGAATTTCCCCTCTACTTTCCTCGAACTTGCAACAACTTGGACACCCCTTCCCATCTTGATTGCACAAGAGAAATCAGTCGAAATCCACCCCTTGACTCTTCACGCAACTCGCACTTGCACTTGTTACATGTTGTTGAAAAAAATATACAACAGGCCTGTTTTCAAATGAAATGAGGATTTAAAATCAAACAAGAAAAGAGAATCGCTCCTAGCGTTGAATCGCTCATCTCGAGTGTTGGTTTTCCACTCGCGCAGTTTTGAAAGCACGATCTGATTGTTGTCACGCCCTTCCAGGGTGTAGACATTCCAATCACTCTGTTTTTGGACCTGAAATGAGCAAAACAGTGGTGCATTTATGCCCTGACTAGCCACAAGACTTCCATACACTGGGCGTTGGGCGCCCTTCCTGGCAAAGGGCTGCCCGCTATGGGCACAGTGTGTCCCTAAGGGGTACTGATTTTTTTGTTGCACAACGTTGGTGTTGTTGTTGTTATGTCTCGGGCTCCACAACACCAGCAATCTCTCACTTGGAGACTGATAGCGCCCAATTCCACACCTCCAAAAATGTACTATTTTCATACTATTGTATCGTAATGTGGCTCACCTCTAATTTCAAACTTCCTGAACACCAACTCAAGCCAAGCAAAACTTCAGTTTCTTGGTAGTCACCACCTTAGTTAACATATCTGCAGGATTCTGAGTTTGTATGTATCTTTAAAAATAATAATAACTGCTCATCTTCTAGAAGAGTGAATAAAATGATACATTAATTGAATATGCTTTGCCCGGGAATGAAAAATGACATTCTTAACTATATGAAAAACACTAATACGATCATTATAAAGCTTTCCAATCCCTTACTCATTGTCCATTTTTGTCAACTCTGCATCCAAAACAACTCCTTGTTAGTCTCAGTTATAGCAATATATTCAGCTTCCATAGTTGAAAGTGCAACAATATTCTGCACCCTGAAAACCCAATTCACTGTTGTGTTCCCCAAAGTAAAGATATATCCCTATTGTACTTCTTCTACTATCCATATCACCCGTAAGATTTAAATCTACAGATTCGTGTAGATCAATTCATGCATTTCCAAAACAAAATGCTTTGTTGATTATTCCCCTCAAGTATCTTAGAACACCTCCTCCAAATGATATTTGTCAGTAATGTCATGCACCTGCTGATCACTCGCACTGCATGTGCAATATCTGACCTCATATATATCATAACATACATCATACTTTCAATAACTGAAGCATATAGAGTTCCTCCCATCTTGGTTTGCTCTGCTTTAGACTTAAGTAATGGTTCCTAAGATAGCTTAAAGTGAACTAAGGTGTACACTGATTTTGCCTAACTCATATTGAACATTTGTAGCACATTCTCAACATAAGACAACTTCAAAGTATATGCACACTTTTTTATGTTGATTCTCATTCCGAGAATTTTCTTGGTTAGACCTAAATCCTTCATCTCAAATTCTCTTGATAATTCCTCCTTCAAGTCCTTGATTTTCTCGATATATGCTTATGCAATAAGTATGTCATCCACATACAAAAGAAGCAAGACATAACAATTACCAATTTTTTTAATGAAGCGACAGTGATTTGTCTGACACTTCATGTACATACTGCTAGACATGAACTTGTCAAACATTTTATACCACTGTCTTGAAGTTTGCTTCAAATCATAAATGTTCTTCATCAATCTGTAGACCATGTTTGCTTTCTCCAGAATCTCATAACCCTAAGGTTGTAGCATATACAATTCTTCTTCCAGATCTTCATGTAAGAAGGTTATTTTTACATTCATCTTTTCCATATGTAGAATTTTATATGTTACCAACTATGATAATTGTCATTTTCACTACAAGAGAAAATATCTTAGTGTAGTTTACTCCTTTCTGCTAAAACCCCTTCACAACCACCATCTAACTTTTCATTCAATCTATAGACTTGCTTGTTGTGTTGTGCCTTTTTACATCGGGCATTTCTACTAAATCTCAAGTCTGATTTGACCTCAATGACTGCATCTTATTAACCATGATAAACCCCCTCTCCTTTAAATCTTCCAACTTGAGTGGCATCTTCATAACACTCTGGTTCACTACTATCAGTTAGCAAAAAATATTATAATGAAGGAGAATACCTTTGTATCGGTTGCATGACTCTGTTGGACCTCCTTACTTCAGTACCAGGTGACCGAAAAACTTCATATGCTTCATCAGATTGAGCATCTCTCATTTCTCGATCTTCTTTATCACTTTTGTCTTCTGTGTCAGCACGCTTGAATTATTTTTTAAAAGTAACTGACGGACTATCCTGAGTTATGCTCATCTTTTTTTACATTTTCAATTCATTGAACGTCGCATCCTTACTCCTGATGAACCATTGATACTGATAATCCAAGAATTTATACCCAGATTTATTTGAATCGTATCGAATGAAAGTGCACTTTATATATTTTGAGTCAAATTTACTTATGTATTCTGCATCAAAATTAACATATGTTGAATAGCCAAATAACTTCAAGTGAGATAAATTTATCTACTTATCACTCCTGGCTTCTTGATGTAAGCCTGTAGCGTTCACTATTTCTGCCCAAAATTGATTTGACAAGTCTACATGCAACCTCATACTCATGACATGCTTCTGTGATGGTTCTATGCATGCGCTCAGCCACATCATTCTTTTTGGGGTGTCCTTAACAATAAACTCATATCTGATCACTTATGATGCACACTAATTCCTAAATCGCCGATCACGATACTTGTCACCATTATCTAATCTGAAAATCTTGAGCTTTAAGTCCTTCTCATTCTCTAACATGGCCTTATACCTCTTAAACATCTCAAAAAAATCAGATTTATGGTTTAAGAAGTAAGCTTATACCTTTCTAGTGTGATAATCTATGAAAGTGATAAAATAATGAGTTTTCAATGGACTAAATCAGAATAAAGCCTCATACATCAATATGCATTAACTCCAACTTCTTGGACTTCACCATTGACCCACTTTTGGATAAAGATTTTTTTTTTTGTTTGTCATGCTTAGTCTTCACAAAAATCAAAATCTATAGATTTTACGAAATTTATTCTCAAAAAGTTGGGATTTAATACATTTCTCGCTTATAAGGCCAAATATGAGCTGCCAAAGACCCGCACAAACTTTTTTTAGCCACATCAATGATTATGTCATCTCATTGATAAAGTAAATATTGTCTCCAATGTGGCCCTAAGCCATCACCATGACCTCCCTAGTCACCTTCCATGAATCACCCGTGAAAATAGTCACATACCTTGGCCTTGAAAGTTGGCTCAAAGTGATCAAATTGCTCTTCAAAATTAAAACATGCCTAATTTTATTGAGCTTCTAAACTATTTCATTCGACAACATGATATCAACATCACCCTTTCCTACAATACTATAGCCTTTGTTATCATTCAAATACACCTTTCTTAAATCAATCTAAGTGTAATTTTTTTAAACATTTCATTGTTTAGGCATGCATAAGAAGAGACACTTGAATCTACCATCCAAAAGTACTGACTAGGGAAAAAACTAGGAAGTCACCCTGAATTTACCAGTAGAAAGATTCTTGTCTTAGCCTCCACAATCAGCTTTTTTCAAAGCTTTACATCCCTTTTTTAAAAGATATTTCTTGCAGTTCTGACGTGCTTCTATTCATTTCCCCTTCCTAACATGGACTTTCCTATTCTTGACTTGAATATTTCAGCCTGTATTTCTATCCAAATTTGTTATGTTGTTCTCAACATTCAAAACAGAATTTAAATATTTACCACTCGCGTTCTCGTGAAATTCATTTAGCACTAAACTCGCGATATCATCAAAGTTTAACTTCGTATTACTAAAAGAGTTACGTTGTGACTAATCCATCCCAATTGTCTGCAACGAAGAAAAAATTGATAGTGCTCTGACCTCATCATCAAACTTGATGCCTGCAGAACACAACTGGTTCTTTACAGTGTTAAAATTATTCAAGTGATCAACCACCAAACTATATTTCACCATTTTTATGTTGAAGAATCCCTACATCAGGAAAACTTTATTTGAAGTTGAAGGTTTCTTATGCATCTTTGTCAGTGTCGTCATGAGATACATCGTAGTTTTCTCATTCAGTATGTTGAAAGCAACAGACAAGTAAAAGGCGGATCAAACATAGGATTGTTCGATCAAGCACTTCTCATCCTTCCAATGTCATTGATTCAGGTATCTTCGTGGTTCCTTTCAGTGGAAAATACAATTTCTTTTGATACAATAAAATTTTAACTTGCATTCTTCAGAACACAAAGTTTGAACTATTGAACTTCTCCGCCTTGTATCTTGCTCTGTCGGTCATTACTCTCAATTAAATCAAAGATTTTTAGAAAACATGTCTCGAATACAACTTGTTGTGATGGAAAAAACGGATTTAGTCGATTCACAACTCTACAACATAGCGAAAAAACACACCGATTAGAGAGATCAGAAAAAAAAATGAACAAAAGTGACAACACGAGAAATCCAAAAAAATCACACAAGATTTAAAGTGAAAAAACCCGACAACAGGAAAAAAATACGGAGCCACATCACAAATTTTCATAAGAAAATCAAGAGAAATGTACATATTGCACCACATTTAGATTTTCTCTCTACTCTCATAGAGCTTACAACAATTTTGATGCTCCTTCCTCTTTCGATCACACAAGAGAAATCGGTCAAAATTCACCAGACTCTTCACGCAACTCGAACTTTTTATGCACCATCAAAAGAATATACTGCAAGTCAGTTTTCAAATTAAACGAAGGCTTAAAATCAAATCGAAAAAGAAAACCACTCTTGGCACTGAATCGTCTGTCTCGAGTGTTGTTTTCCACTTTCTCTGCCTTCGAAGCATGATCTGGCCGTAGTTGTGCCCCTCCTGAGCGCAGGAATTCTAATCACTCTGTTTCTAGACTTAAAAAAAAGGCAAAAATGTGGCGCATTTGCGCCCTAACTAGGCACATGACTTCTACGCAATGGGGGCCTAGGCACTCATCCTGGAAAAACGGGGCCACTATGGGCACAGGGGCGTTGGTTTCCTGTTGTACAAAGTTGGTGTTGTCACAGTTGTGTATCAATCTCTACAACAGCAACATCTTCCTTACAAACTCCATGTTCTTAACGATATAATTTATTAGACCCAAGTTCTTAAACCCAAGCAAACTAAGTATATATTTCTTTCAATTGCTTTTTCTTTTCCTTTCGAAGAAATGCAAATATAAAATATCTCAATAGGACGCAATGGAGAAAAAGGATTCACGTAGTCGACCCCATTTAGTGGGATAAAGGTTTGTTGTTGTTGTTTTTATGGTTTTTTGTAAGCATCAACAACCCCGACCACATCCCTCCGAATTAAAACCTCAGCAACAAAAACTCATTATCTTTCATAGCTCGATCATCCAATTTACTAATCAAACATTCTTTGGGATCATTAATGCCATATAAATAAATTAGGTTCATTTTAGTATTTATTAAAATATATTTTATTTAAATTTAGTAGGCAATTATTTAGTTTAGTAAGTATTAATACAACTAACATATTTATTTTATTTCAACCACTATATCCTAACACATATTCTCATTCTTCTTTATAATAGATCCAAGATACTTACATCTAATTGCTAGGTATCACTTTTAGTAAGAATGATTCAAAATTGCTACTATCACGTCCACAAACGTTTCATAACATACATGCAATTGTCATTTTACATATCCGACGCAAAACACGAGATTATTGTGATTCCGCGTCACGGACCTCACAATCGCGAGATTAACTGACCTCATTAATCCTCTTTTATCTTTTCTCCTTTTTTAAAAAAGTTTCTTACTTTTGTTTCTTTTAGGTATTCTCTATAAAAGGGATACATATGCGCGTGTGTGTGTGTTGTAACAAGGTTGTTTGATCTTTAGTTTTTTGGATTTTATGAATTGTGGACACTTTCATCTAGTTTCTGCTCTCCGAAATATTATAGCATCTTCCGCTTGCAAGTGGTGTTTATAGCTTGCTCAGAAACAGGTAGCGGATCTCCCTTGCCATCCGCTCCTCACAAGTTTGTCATTCGCTCGTTGTTGTCAATCGAACAACCATAACACTTGCCACCATCTGTTGTTTACAGCAAAAAGTCATTGTCTTCTTGTTTTGGGTTCACTATCCCACCCCCATTAACACTGATTTCCAGTTGTCATCCATCCTCCTATTCTTGTACCCATCCTAAAACTTCTCTTACGCATTTTGGTGTCTAACACACACCTTCTAGGAGCACTAGAACGGTGTCATTTAAAATCAGAGCCAGTCAGAATCTCATTTGGAAGAACGAGATGCTATGCTGCCAAGGAGAAACCCTCAATTGCAGTGGAAGCTTATTCATTTTGTAAGAAAGCAGCATGCAAAAGTCACACACAACAAAGGTGACCAACCAATTGAAAGAGATGGAAAACCAATACTTCACAAACTTGGCACGAAATATCAGCAGAAAAGCCACAATTTTGGAGTGAAGATTGGCTTGTCGGATTTTTTATGGTCGCATGAATTCGAACAAGTTCATCGAGTGGCTCTAGGTAGTGAAACTTGACTTTCAGTACAAAGATATCCCACCTAAGATGAGGATAGAGCTAGCACCTATCAAAGTTTAAGAAGAGTGCATCTCCATGATGGGAAATTTTGAAATGCCTACATTTGCGAGAAGAAGAAAGCAAACTCGCTATGTGGTCTAAAGATGAAAAAGAAAATACAAGGTAAGTACCAACACATTACAATAGAACCTTTTCTTGAGAAAACAAAAAAGATCTTTCAGTAGAAATGTACACAGTTGAGTCGAGCAGTTTATATTAAGGCGTGAGCTAGTGAAGTCCGAGGAGAACACTATATGTCGATATCTGAGAGACAGAGACAGTCCATTGGCATCATGGTCCAATTATAGCCTTAATGGACATTACAGGGTATTTAGAGTCTAGTTCTGAAGGTGGAAAGATAACACAACAGTATTAAGTCCACACCATCCTTCAAACACAGTTCAGCTCAAACACAGCCAACAAGAATGCACACAGTGTAACATCTCAGCCTAACCCATTAGAAGAAAAATCAATTCAAATTGGAGACGAAGAGAACTCTAGTGCTCCAAAATCCATCCCGATGAGGAAGATCTTAAAATGTCATGGTTGCATCTAACTGTCCAAATAGAAGGGTGATATACTTCATTGAACAGGATGCAGTTGAGGCAAAGCGTAAAGACCCAGAGAAAAAGAATATAGAGGAATATATCAGTTGTCTGCATATGAGGGAAAGATGCCACTAACCTGATAAGTTGTTGAACCTAAGCCCAAGAGAGAGCAACAGTGGCTCCTCCATAACATATTCCGTACATGCCGCATTGTGAAGGAAAAAATGTGCATTCTCATTATAAATGGAGGAAGTTATAAAAACGTGGCATCTATCTAAATAGAGTCTCACTACTCATAAATACTCCCAATTATATTTTTTGTTATGGTCGAAGAAAGAAAATAAGATCATAATTGACAGAAGATGTCTCATAGAGTTTTTTATGGTAGACAAGCCCGAAGATCAGGTTTGGCATAATGTCGTGCATATGGATGTATCATATTCTTTTGGGCCGACTGTGGCAAAATAACAGTACACTTCATGATGACAACAAAAACACCTACTCATTTATCAAATACGGGATAGTGTATGACACTTATATCGTTGAAGGAGTCAGTTATGATGGGTACTCCGACAGACAGGAACTTTAGTGACCTGTGCTACATTTTTATAGGTTGTGAGAGAGGCATCAGTGAAACAAGCTTTAGTGAAATCATAATATAGCGTCATAAAAGAGACGATATATGAGGCAGTGTGACCCTCACTAGAGGAATTTTTGGATTATATAATCTTCAATCCACCCCCTATGTTGTCAACCCTAAGAGCAACACAGCATGCCAATACTTCAAATAAAAATGACACTTCTCAATAATTTTTGGAAGACCCTATAGAGTAAACTGGGTATTGTTCTAGTTCAATCCCACGCATGCCCCACTTTTGCCACTATCATTCTCATTTGTTGCCGCCACCCCCGAACAGTTTTTCCTGGCTGTTTTCTGTTGTTTCCAACTGTCCGGCCAGTCGTTACCCTCATTACAGCTTGTCGCCATTGTAGCAACTACTGCCATTCACTGTCGCCATCCTCCTCCAGTGCTTCTGCAACGTAATATTGCCCTTTCCAGCCGTTTTGTTGCTGCCCAATCCCTCCGCTTTGTTGTTGTTACCATTTTAGTCCTCCATACTTGCTGCCATCACCCTGGGCAGCCCTCCCACAACACTCCTTGCTTGTTGTCCGGCACCGGGGAAACAACCGCCTTGATATTTTCTGCTTGCCAACCGCCTTGCTGTTTTTTTTTTCTTGTCCATCGCCTTTTCCACCCCACGCCACCTTCCAAACCCTCGCCGACCACCACCACCATCCTTGGGATAAACTCCAATTATGTTTGTTTGTGTCTATTGTTGAATTTTCCTTTTCAAGTGTCTTGATTGTAACCATCTATTTGCTTTCAAATAATTGTTTTTTCTATTGTGGTTTGGGTTAACTCAGTACCAATTTCTTATTAGAAAAGATCTGGATATTTGAGATATATATCTTCCTACTGCTGAATTTGTATATAGAATCACTGTATGTAAAACCGGTGGTGCAAGAGACCATTTGAGATTTTAAATTAACTGAACCTTGGAAATCCTATAGATCTTGTCCCTTTGTCATTGCATCCAACACGACCATGTTGCATAATTTACAGCATAAATATGTTTTATATGAAGTTAAAAAACAGATTGAATAGCATAGTATAAAATATTCTTGTGTTTCGACTATCAAGTGTATAATAATCCTCTCTGGAGCACTTCACACAGACCAGATATATGAAATTACATACAAGGGTGGGTCAGTGGTCCTTTCCCTATAAGAAAATTAATTTTAATTCTTGCATTTTACAATGGCCACTTGACAAGTCTATAAAGTTGTATTTTCAACATTGAAGATAAATTATCTTATCACAGAATATTTGAACCTAGAGAATGTCTATAGTTTCTTCATTATGAGGGATTTGTATTACAATCATTATTCGTACAGATTCCATTATTCTAAATTCAGCTGCTTACATGAGAGATAGTATCATCTCAAATGTAGATATACATGAAAACAATCAAATATAGGCATAGGTCAAGTGGAAAGATGGACCTTATTCAGAAAATACAAAGATGACAAAGGATAAACTACAAGCTAAACAATATTCCCTAGATAACTAAAGAATAGTAACTCTCAAAATGAGATTTCTTTGCACCTCAAGAGGTCTTAGTACAATCCACAAATCAAGTTAAATGCAACATGAGCTAATTAGAAGTCAAACAACACCACAAAATAGTTTTTTCATGGCATTTTGGGGTCCATTTCCCTTTTTTTGGTAAAGTTTACATATATTTCAGTTTCACACATTTAATTAGATTATATTATCATCTTTGGATTATATTAGGTTCTATTTCATTTTAGATAAGATTTGAATTTAACTTAAATTTCTATAAATAATAATCAGTGACTTGTGATTGAACAAATTTTAAATCATGAAATTTATTTTATGAGAGCAATTGAGTGTGCTCCTTATAGATCATGTAAACTGCTACAGAGTGTTCATGCAGGGTTCCTTTTCTCCCCCCTCCATCATAAAGTCTTTTCCTCAAGCCGCCATGATATTTGCTTCAACAGAAAAAAGTGTTTCTCTTCAACAAAATGGCCTGCTTTAAAGCATTATGCACCTTTAATAATGTTAGTTTTCATTCTTCCTTTTGCCTTGAAAACCATGATGATTTATGACATTATTTTTTAAATCTTCAAAAGAAAATAAGTTTTAGAAGTGTCTTTTAAGAACTTTGCAATAGATAATGCTCGACAGATAACTGAACAAAAAAAGAATTAGATCTGAATCAAATTACACTTATCCAAATGAATATCATACATCTCACGCTTCTCCATGTCAGCTTTAGATACACCTTCAGCGGCTGGGCTGTCAGCAACGATTTCACCTTCCTGTGACAGCATAATTGACATCATTAATATTAGGTGTTTAGAGAAGGAAAAAAAAAAATTTTGAGCGGAAAGAAAAGAATTCATTGTCATTGATTGGGAGTCTGTTATTCCCAAACAGAGTTCCTTGATATAAGCAAGAAAATACCTTTGCCAGATATAGATTGCGCCTGTCTTGAACCTCATTCTTCATCTTTTCAAGGCCTTTCTTTTGAGCAGACTCCCTGTCCAAAGCCTTCAGAACTTTAAGCAGCCTTCCTTTCAGAATAATACCTAAACCATTTGCATCATTTGCAGAAGCAATTGCTGCATCAGCAGCAGCTGCAGTTCTAAACTTGAGAAAAGCGGTACCTCTTGGTCTCCTACCCAACCAATTAAAAATACAAAAAAAAAAAAAAAAAAAAAAAAAAGCATTCTAGTCAAGTGTCTGTTGTTTGCTGAAGTGAAATTTGAACCAAATGGCCTAATCAGATAAAAAAGAATTCTTGTATTGGTTTCCTATGATTACAGGATGATCAAAACTTACTTGGTGAGTTGATGAAGTACCGGCACGAAAGATTGCACCTCACCAAACACTGAAAACCTTTGTTTTACCTCCTCACTTTCAATTTCAAATGGTATATTGCTGATGAAAATTGTTCTACCAAGGTCACCATCTTTCTTATTGATATCTTCAGAAATACACTCCGTCTGTTTCATATCTCTTTTTTCAGCAGCATGTAACTTTTTCCCAGGAGCAGGACGCTCCCTGCTGATAGAATTAACTTTCTCTTTTTCAACAGAGTCAATTGCCTCTGAGTTACTTGGGGTCACACGTGAATTAATCAAATTTTCAAGAATTTTCCTCGCAACTTCTGCCTCCATCCCAAAATCAACTTCTGTAGAAAGAGGCTCATTTCCCTTTGAGCCAAAAGCTGTCTCATTTGCATCACTTTTATCATTGTGAATCTCTGTTTTTTCTACAATACCAGCATCAATTTCTGTAACCGAACTACCATCGCTCTCATCATAATCTTTATTTCCATCAGCTGATTTCCCTGCAAATAACAAAACTTTATTAAATTAAAGTAGTTCAACTAATCCAGGACTGCATGTCATAACGAGCACACTACAATGACAGCCATAAATAAACTTTCCTATGAATATATCTGAAACGTTTCACTTCAAAAGTTTACAAGCTTTGGTGATTTCTTAAAAGGATGACTAGACTAAAAAAGTGCAATACTGAATAACAAAATTCACATCAAGACTAGCTTCAAATAACAAAAAACTTTCAGAGCAAGTACTTATATGAATCTACAGATGATCGAGGGTATCATTTATACCCCTAGTGGTCTTTTCTGTTTCAAAGTTACAAAAAAATAAATGTGAAATGTCCCCTAAATAAAATTTTATTAAACTATAGAACAGGTTGAATTTTTCATAGGAAAGTCCAGGAATGGCTCATAATGTCAATCAGCTCAAGATTTTAAACTAGACACCTGATTTAATCTATAAATGGATAATATTGAGTCAGTCTGACCAAATGAAATAAAGATAATGATAAAAAATATTATGGAATTTGTAAGGACCATTTCAAATCCCAGTTAATTTGCTTATTTGGCCCCTTAACTCTTCAAAGCTGATTCAATTTACTTCCACCATTAGAAATTCTGTTTTACTGAACAGAAGGTTGACACACGAGAGTTTCGCTAGGCCAAATTCATCCTGCCAAATTATTCCCTTGGATAATTTGAATTGATTGAAAAGGAAAAAAAAAGGAATATAAACTCCAACTCATGCACGTCAACCTTTCATCCTAGTAAAAAAAAAAATTCAAATAGTTCGACATGAAATGGATCAGTTTTAAAAAATTTGGGGACCAAGTTGGATACATTAAATAGTCTGGACTACAATGGACACCTTATAAAGTCCATAAGCCACTTTTGATCATTTCTCGAGTGAAATATCACACGTAACAGAAACCTACTAAATAGTGGAATAAAATTGGCATCTCAACACATAATTTAGCAAAAATAACCCAAAACTCTATAAATTACGACATTATTGAGCATAGGTGAACCAGTAAAAATCTTCAACAGCAATGTCAGTTTGGTATAAAACTGATTGTCCCAAGAACATGCACGGAGTTGTCTGCTTATCATTAACCATTCACTTCTAATTCAACTACGATACTAGTAAATGGAAACAATTTCCAGTTCACAACAAATAAACATGGAAGCTGATTAAGAATATACAAATAAACATGGCAGCACAACAGAAACGAAAGAGAATGTTGTTACAAAATTACCCTCTTTAGACGTAGATTTAGTGGCACTCGCATATATCTTTTTTGGAACTGACCAATCAACTGCAATAGGTCTTTTAGCAATCATCTTCCCGTTGATATCTTGGATAGCCTGAGAGTAAAAACATCAATATTCCTAACGATTTCTGTTACTTGTTCTCCAACAAAACTAATAAGAACTTCCATACCTTCTCTGCATCCTTCTTACATGTGAAAGAGACAAAAGCAAAGCCCTTAGATACCCTAAAACAATAAAATATCATAAATACCAAATAACCACTAGCAAACAACAATATAATGCAAACCATACCCTTCTTCTGTTCTATGTGGAATACACACATCCCATACAAAGCCTGATGTGGAAAAAATATCTTTGATTTCGTTAATTGTGATCTGCAATAGATTTATTTGGTTAGTTTGCTCCTAATCATTTTAATGATGCATATAGAGTGGTCATATTATATAGCACTGCACCAAGAACCTTGAAAGGCAGATTTCTGACTATTAATCGCCACTTTCTAGCTTTTGAACCCTGATGCAAATTGCAAAAACGAGATCACTTAGAAGATAATTATCAGGAAAAAAAAAAGATCAATGAAACACGATCAGCCCCAACTACTTCTGCAAAATTAAGAGCCATGGATAATTGTGATACGATCCAACGCATAAATCAACACGACTTTTCACATAAAACATGGCAAAGGAGATTTTTTTTTATTCATGAACAGCAAATCGAAGCAATATAACAAGAATATATGAAGATAACACCTACATTTCGAGAGGTAGGCGATCTCTCCCAAATCCTATAATTTGAGAGCTAGAAAATCCATCTTAAATCCTAACCCTGAGACTTAAGGCGACAATCTCATGCATAACCCTAACCCTAAACTATTAAGCCCTATTTATACTAAACCATAATAAATTACAAATGACTAAATTGCCTTTAGGCTAATAAGGACTAAATGGACCTTAGGCACCATCATAATAGATTGCTTCCACGAGATTTGGTATTATGATAACTCTAATTGTCGATGTGTGTATAGCCGTGGACCACATGGGCCCATCCGCGATAGGGAAGGCCGTGGGTCCCCTATTACATTTGGGGGGTGAAATTATTATCCCTTAATTATCAATTGTTGTGGTTTTAATTAATTCCTTTTTATTATGTTGATTTGAATTTTCCTCCAAGTGTATGAGTGCAAATCTGAAGTGTGTGTGTGTGTGTGTTTACTTGATCAGAAGATTAGATAATATTTTCCTCTAAGAAAATTATTCCAAAATTTCTACACGATATTTGAGCAAGAAAACAAACCCTAGCTCTAATTTTTTTGCCAGAGCCTCTCCCTGCAGACATCTTCATCAGGATTAAATGCATCCTAAATTGAGTTGTAGCATTGTTGTCGCTTCTCCAAATGAACAACACTTTCGAAAATCATCATTGCTTTGGTGTCGCGATTCATGTAGGCTTTGTTGCCACTTCTCCAGACAGGAGTCTTCCAAAAATTATCAATCCCAGCAAGCTTCGTTGTCAACCTAGATCTAAAGGATTTTTCTCTCTACAGTGGAAATCCCATATTTGAGAATCGATTTTCTCTCTCTCGTGGAAATCCAAAGTCCAAAAATCATTTTATCCATAGAAGAAAAACAGAAATCCTATGTCGGTGACAGACCGTTGCTCTCTATAGTTGAAATCCTGTGTCAACGATATGCAACATAAATCTTGTGTCGACGACAGACAGCGCAAATCCCTATATCGGCGACAGACAGCTTTGCTCTAGCGAGAATCCCCAACGAAGATCCTATCGACGACTCATCACCACAAATAAATATGACATGAAAGCTATTTTTTCCACTTCGGATGTTAATTTTGAATCTAAACCTAGAATATTAGGTTTTAAGGCATCTAAAATCTCCTCCTGCATGACCAATCATAAGTTGAAAGGCAACAATTTTCTCCAGTAGTCCCAATCAGTCTTCATGCACATTTGTAGCAAAGAAAATGGTGATCGTTTCACCGAAGAAAATCTTGCACCATAAATTACGGATCCTGAACATTGGAAAATGGAAAATTGAAGATCACATGCTCATGTCATGGCTTGTCAACTCCATGACCACGAAAATTTGAGAAAATTTCCTCATGTACAAAACAGCAAAAAAATCTAGAATGCCACAAGGGAAACCTATTCAAGTGTTGGCAGCACCTCTAAGTTGTTTGACATTGAAACTAGATTACACAACCAGCGGCAGAGTGAGTTGAATATTACTTTATACTTCCAACACTCCAAATATATTGGCTTCAACTAGATATGTACGAAACATACACATGGAGGTACACACAAGACTCTACTATTTACAAAACCATTGTTGAACAGGAGATAACTTTTAAGTTCCTTCTAGGACTCAGCAAGGAACTAGAAGAAGTTCGAGGAAGAGTCATTAGAACCAAACCTCTTTCCTCAATTCGTGAAGCCATTGGTGAGGTACAAAAGGAAGAGAGCATGAAAAAACTCATCATGCCGAGTAATTCCACTACATTAAATGCCAAAAAAACGGATCATTAGAACCAAACCTCTTCCCTCAATTCGTGAAGCCATTGGTGAGGTACAAAGGGAAGAGAGCATGAAAAAACTCATCATGTCGAGTAATTCCACTACATTAAATGCCAAAAAAACGGCTTTATATACTCACAAATCATCTCAAGACAACAAGCTTTATATACTCACAAATCATCTCAAGACAACAAATTATGAAGCAACCGATTGAGGTGTGAACATTGCAAGGAGCTTGGTCATCTGAAAAAGTGTTGAAAAATTCACAGATTGGAAGCCCAACAAAGTCAAAGGGACAAAATCAGGCAAACACGGCATCAAAAGAAGACAAGCCTCATGAACATAGTTCATTCAGTAAAGAACAACTCTCTAGAGGCTTCTGAGAATATTCTAAGTCTTCCACCAGCCTTCTATCACATCAAAGTTGTATTCAATCTGCTCTTGTTACTCTCAATAGGAATAATCAGTCTTGGATTGTAGACTCTGAAGCATTTGATTACATGATAGGTGATATCACTATTTTCTAATCCTTCTACTCTTGCAAACACTATTGTGGTTAGAACCACAAATGACTCCACTTCATTTGAAAAATGAAATGGAAGTGTGAATCTCACAAATGATTTTATTCTTGAATATGTGATTTATGTTTTTAAATGTAACTGTAAATTACTATCTATTAGTAAACTTGTAAAATGAATTGTGTTACTGAGTTCTACCCTGATTTGTGTGAATTTCAAGTGAAATTAGAGAAGATCATTAACAGTGTTGACATGACATCATAGACTTTATCTGCTCAATAGAACTCCCACTTCAAAAGGACCATCTCACCATTCACAATCATTTGAGTTAAATGTTGTATTTGAGTCTCTTTCTCAGAAAACTCAAGTTATGTTATGGTATTTTCACCTTGGGCGTCCTAACTTCTATTATATTAAAAAATTATATCCCTATTTATTTATCAATAAAATATATAGATCTTATCAGTGTGAACCTTGTCAGCATGCTAAACATACTCTACAAGTGTACCCAAACCTGAAATACAAACCAACACGTCCTTCTTTCCATGGTTCCTAATGATATTTGGCGTCTCTCAAAAATAAAAAATACAAATGAGGCTAGGTGCTTATCACCTTCATTAATGATCACGCCAGAATAACTTGGACTGTTCTTGTGAAAGAAATATCTGAAACTATCAATATATTTGAAATCTTACACAACATGATCCTCACCCAATTTCGGAGCAAAATTCAAATCTTAAAGCTGATAATGCAAAAGAATACTACAACTCCACTCTCGACCTTTATCTATCCAAAAATGACACATTCATACAAGCTCTTGTGTTGACACACCCCAACAAAATGATGTGACTGAAAGGAAAAAAATATATCTCAAAGTGGCCCGTTCAATTCTATTCACTACCAATATACATAAACACTTTTGGGGGATATAATTCTCATATCCACTTATCTCATAAAAAGAATGCACAACAGAGTGCTAAAGTTTGACAAATCTCTCAACGCCCTCATAAAATTCTAACCCAACATTTAGTCTTTTACCTCTAATCTACCACTAAAAATTTTTTGTTGTATCACTTTTGTTCATTTACATCAACCATATCAGACCGAACTTGATCTCAAGACACCTATTACTACACTAAATTATCTCACAGCTCCCACCAGAAGTTAAGAACTAAGAGTGTACACCATAAAGAAAAAAATCTAATGAGCATGTAAGGGACAATATGCAAAATCAAGAATACAAATCACCAAAGCCAACTCCACACACCCAAATCATTCACACAAAGATTGGGTCAACACATCACGAACACCAAGAGGATGGACCACAAGTATACACAAAACATCCAATAGAAGAATTTGTGACCCATGAAAAGTTATTATCCTCTTATAAATCTTTTGTTCAAAATTTGGATAATGCAAAGGTCTCAAATTCAATATAAAAAGCCTTATCGATTCCTGCTTGGAAAAATACTGTGGAAGAATAAATTCTTTCCCTTGAAGAGAATGATATTTGGATCATAACAACTTTGCCACCTGGAAAGAACTGTAGGGTGTAAATGGGTATTCACCATTAAATACAAAACTGATGATAGCATAGAAAGGTTCAATATTATACTTGTAGCAAAAAGGTTCACTCACTTCTACAGAATCGACTAACAGTAGACATTTGCACCAATAGTGAAACTCAGCACAGTATGAGTATTACTGCCATTGGTTGTCAACCAAGATTAGCCCTTACATCAGCTAGACATTAAAAAATGCATTCTTGATGGGGACCTTGAAGAAGTGTATAAGGAGATACCTCCAATATTAAAGAACAATACAAATAATCAAACAAAAAAAATTATTGTGAGGGTAGTAACAATCTCTCGGAGCACGATTTGAAAGGTTCACCAATACTATTCTTGTTAATGGGTACTACCGTTGTCAGGTTGATCACACCTTAGTAGTGAAATCAAATCACAAAGGTATGATGGTCAGTCGTATTGTATGCATAGATGACATTATTCTTACATACAATGGCATAGGGGGACTTGAAACAATAGAAAAAATAATTGTTTCTTAGTTTGAGATCAAAAATGTTGAAATTTTGGGGGTGTTTGTTAGCAAACTTAGAATAGGATTTAAGCCTAAATTTCACTTAAAACCAACCAAACACAAAAAAAAACAAAAACAAAACCCGAATTTCTGGTACCTCCCGTTTTGTCTTCCTGACAGTCATTCCGACTTCTAGACTCCCCTTCCATCTTCAAATTCAAATTTCGTAAATCGCACAAAGAGCTGGATTTCACGGATTTCGCTCGTCGTTGCTTGCCCCTCCCACTTCCATCACAAGCCTCAAACGAAACCTTGATTTGATAAATCTTATTAACATATATATGATCTTGCAGCCAAACACCCCCTTTAAGAAACCTCCTAGGAAGTGGCTAGATCCAAAAAAAACATTGTCATATCCCAGAGAAAGAATATCATCGCCTTGTTAAAGGAGACTGGAAGATTGTGATGCAAATCAACAAGTACTCCCATGGATCCCAATCGACAAGCATCAAAAGAAGAGGACATTTCCCCAGTTGAAAAAAGAGATGTAGGGAAACTTATTTATTCGTCGCATTTAAGGCCTGACATTGTCTTATATGTGCGTGTAGTGAGTCAGCATATGAATAATCCAAATGAATAGCATTTACAAACGGTCTTTCAAATCCTGAGATACCTAACGATGACTTCAGGACGTGGATTGATATTTAAGAAAACTAAAAATCATGACATTGAGATCTACATTGCTGCTAGCTCAGCAGAAGAACTCGTTGATAGAAGATTTACCATTGGCTAATGTTCATTTGTATGAGGTAATTTTGTTACTTGGAGAAGTGAAAAAGCAAATTGTGATGACAAGAAGCGGTGCAGAATCCGAGTATTGCGCCCTGGTGCTAGGAATTTTTGAAGGGATGTAAATAAAAAAATTATTAGTAGAACTTCGTATGGAAAACCAAAGCACTATTAATATATTCAATGATAGTCAATCAATCATCAGTATTTCAAAGGATCCGGCACACCATGATCGAACCAAACATATAGAAATTGATAGGCATTCATCTTTAAGAAGGTCAATGGAGGGGTTGTTCTGCTAAGTTATATCCCAAATCAGTATCACATTGCTGACATTCTTATCAAGGCTCCTCCTCGACGACACTTTAGTGATCTCAGCAACAAGTTTAGAATGTATGACATATACAACCCAACTTGAGGGGTAGTGTTAATATGCACATAACCGTGGATCACATGGGCTCACCCATAGTTGGGGAAACCGTGGGTCCACGAGTACATTTGCGGGAGAGAAATTATTCTCCCTTCATTATCCAGTATTTTGTTTTTTTTTTCTTCCATTTTTATCATATTGATTTGAATTTCCCTCAATTGTACTCTGAGTTGTATATATATTTGTTATTTACTTAATGAGACTTCCATTTTTATCATGTTGATTTGAATTTCCCTCAATTGTACTCTTGTATATATATTTGTTATTTACTTAATGAGAAGATTATAGAGTATTTTCCTCTAAGAAGGTTTCTGCAAAATTTCTAAGCAATAATAAATTTCCAACTTCAAAATGTCTTCTTAAAGGGAGCAGATGAAACTCTTCAAAAATCTTTTGACAGAGGAAAATTACATTTAACATAAAGCCGCACAGCAATTAAATGAAAGAATTTTAGTATATGTACAATTTAGCTTCATAAAGAATTCAAAAGTTTCTAGAGGATTATAGGCATAGGTCATCAATACGGTAAATTTCATAAGTATCATGTATATGATTCCTAACCAGTCCAGGTGGTTCCTTATGACAATCAAAGAAGACTCTTGAGGTTTAAGCAAGTATAAAGCATTCCTCTTACACCATCAGCACAGAAATTTCAAATTGAAAGATGGCTTCTCCGTAATTATTATACTTATTATATTTAAAAGATGGTGCACAATTGATTTAACATTAAGAAATAAGGCCTAAAAAAACACAGCAAAATATCAGGGGAAGCATGCTCTCTTCATATACCTGTACTTTCTGTGCCTAAAAGCAGGGGATACATTGAAAGTTAAATCCAAAATCACATGGTTTCAGGGATTAGCAAAGAGGGAATAAAAAGGCTAAAAAAGTGATTTCATGGTTCACATGAATTTTCAATAAAGTTGCGCTTCCTTCATCTATTTAAAGAGATAACAAAATTCAAGTGTTTTCAAATTACTACATTTCCCACCCCCAAAACAAGGAATAGATGTAAATTTTAAAGATCTTAATCATGAATTTCAGAAAAGCGCAGAACCTTATCTCAAGGCACCAAACCATCTTTTTTAGAGAGCTTATCCTTAGGTCGCAGGATCTTCTCAAACTCCAAATTTAATCTCTATTAATTTCTAATGAAGGCACATAAAAGGAGGAGAGCCATACTTCCATTTCTCAACAAAAGGAAAAAACTTCCACGCTAAAATATTAACCATAATGGAAGCATGTTTTAGAGCCATTTATCTTTTTTCATTAAAAAAAAAATTCCCCGCTTAATCCTCCGCACCTAACAGGTTGTAACCACCAAGTTTAGCTGGCAAAAACAAATCAAAAAAGAAGTTAGCAAGTTATAGTCATTCTCAAAACTTTTCTATGATTTCAAAGTGTAGTATATGTAATTTTCTAATTTGTCAAAAATAGGCATTATGTTTTTTATGTAGGACACTCTGTATTGTTTCTTTTTTTTTTCTGCGCGTTTGTGTTGAAGAGGTGTGATAGAAGTTGGGAGCACCCCATTTTTCATTATTCAACAATCAATCTACCAATTTTTCTTCCAGAATTGCTGGAATTCCATCAAGCCTTAATTTATAAAATTCGCAATCTGGAGTAAGATAAAAGATGCTTTCACAGAGCCTTGCAGCACACGGAATAAGCATGGTATTTTCCCTTGATTGGAGAATAGAAAGAACCAAAGTTTGGCGGGTTCAAGAAAGCCAGAAAATATTAGTACAAACTGAAATCAATCAAACAATTCCTGCGCAGAGATAACCATTCCTAATCGCATTAATACTTTGGGATTTGTGAAGTTTCATGAAGTTAATGTAATTCGTTTCATCACATCTATTGTTATTATGTAGTTTCTTAGGGTTCTTGGCATTGTTTTAGTTTTTTAAAATAAGTGATAGTGGTAAACTTTTTTCTAACCATCACCCAATGTGAAGTTTGGAATCAGAGAGTTTGCTTAAGATGTCACCTAGGAGGACTCGCCAACATCCAACTCAAGAAGTTGCCATGGAAGTATTCCAACCAGAAATTAAATGTTTACAATGTTCTGCTGTGTAAGAGAGACAGGAATGTGGGGTGCATTCTTTCAACTTAGATAACAATCAAAGAAGAATGGGAGATGGAAAACCATTTTCATCAAATATTGCAAGAATCGTTGGAAGATGATAACAAAAAGGCCAAGAAAGTGGTATCAAGACTTCAGGATGAAGATAAAAATTCTGAATATTTAAGGTGATCTAAATCCAAATGATTTCTTAGGTTGGTTGCATACTGTGGTGTGTATCTAGGACTACAAAGAAGTGCAAACTAATCAGCGGGCCAAGTTAGTAGCTATTAAGTTGAACAAAAATACATCCCTTGTATGGGAGAACCTTAAAAGAAATAGCAGTCAACATGGCCAAAATAAGATCATCATGAGAAAAATAAATAAATAAAGAGTTGCAATGAAGGAACTTGCCCCCTTCTCTTGTCAAAATGCCCTCATAATACTCAACTTTCAAAATAAAGAGTTGACAGAGTGCACTGTTGAATTTGTGCAACTCATGTAGAAGTGTGACAGGACTAAAGGGTCATACTATTTCAAGATTCTTTGGTGGATTGCAACCCGCAATCATTAATGAAAGCAATACAACATCAACAATATTGGAATCTTTGACATGTCACTAATACAACAAAAATAGTGGAAAGATGTTAACAAACTTCCAAAAAATTACCCACCAAGATCTATGCAAGAATCACATGAAACCGCCAATGAATATTGTAAAAGAATGAATCATTCCCCACAGTTATTGTTCCAACCCACTGATCTCAAGCTGAAAATAGTGGAAGGCAAGAATAGAAGCACTTCCGCCAACAGAACTCTACTCATAAAACATTTTAAGTGTCCAAGGTCCAGTCACATTTATTCTAATTGCCCCAAAGAGTTATTTCACTCGTCAAAGAAACACCTCAAGAACACAGCAACGAAGAAGCTCACAAACTGGAAAACAATCAGTTGTGGAATTGCAGATTAAAATGGGTTTCTAAGAGCCTGACAAGCGTTGAATGTTGCCATCGAAATAGGATCAAAATGGCTACATACAACACATTTCACAATTGGTGCATCATCCAAATAAAGGTTTACAATGTCATTAATGATGGAAAAAACTATGAAAATGTCATTTCAACGGAAGTGGTGAAGAAGTTGAACCTTCCACCACAAGATCATCTAAAGACCATCCACATTCTCTTGGTTGCAGAAGGAAAACAAAATCACAGTGGCAAAATGATGCTTACAGCAATTTTCCATTAGTCAGAAACTTCGAGCAGTACGGTGCAATGTTAATCCAATGAATATTTGTCATTTATTGCTAAGAAAAGAGTGATAATGCACACATTCTATGATAACCGCAACAGCACATACACATAAGAATAAAATAGAAAAGCAGATGGTACTAAGGCAACTAAATTGAGAAGCTAAAAAAAAATCATAGGGTACACAAAAGTGTCCAAATTCTTGTTTATGAGAGCTATACAACATTCCACAACAAAATCAAGAGGCAAACGCCTTATTACACCAATGCCAAAAAGTTTTCCCTATAGATGATCCTACAAATCATGAAACCTTCAAGTAAACATTTGGTAGGCATACCATAAGGGACAAGTTCTTTTCATCCTTCTAATACAGCTTAAAACACAAATCAGGTGTCCAATATAGAATCGTTAATGAAAAACAAAGAAATCTTCTCCTAAGTACTCTCCAACCAAAGGTGATTAAGCTTGAAATGGCAAAACAAACTCTGTCCAAACAAAATTTTTTGTAAGAAAAGACAATAGAACAATGAATGGTACCTTTCAGCATTTCAATTGCCGAGTTGTGGCCCTTCAACAATGCTTAAATCAAAACCAAGGGTTCCCAAATCATCAAACGTATTAAAGAAAATCTTTAAGAGATTGACTAGTCTGGGGATACCAACATATTTGCAACCTTTAACAAATGTTGCAACCTACTACAAGCAAGAAACCATTCAAAACTTTAACAATGAGCCTTCTTTTATCCCAAAGAGGCTTTTTAAAGGATTGTTTTTATGATTTTTCGGTAGGGAAACCTTTTATAATTACTGCTGTTTTGGGGGGATAGTAGCCTTGTCTCTATTTAAAATCACCCAACTTATAGCTTTCTTGGGTATTTTTAAGTATAGTTTCAAGTTTGCCAGATAAAGAAATACGAAGTATTGGAGATATTGAGAAGAAAAAAGATGATGATAAAATTCTTTTTTGGACGAAACTGTGCAGTGTGGAATTGAGAAGTTCAATTAATTGGTCCTTTGACATGTTAATGATACAATCTCACTTGAAGTTTTCTCTTTGAGTAGCCCTAAACCCTCATCTAATATAGTGATATAGTGAGCAATTTCAACCTTGTTGATCCCCCTTTGGTGGACCGGAACATTACTAGGCCTAATAATAGGGATAATAAAATACTTGTGAAACTTGACAAATTTCTAATTACTTATCATTATCAGGAACTCCTAGATGCAATCAAAATGCACTAACGTTTTCTTAAAACTATTGCGCGCTTATTTTTATTGAATTATGAAAATCCACTTTCATCTAAAAATAAGCAGCGAAGAAAGGATACAACAACAACAAAGCCTAATTTCAAAAAAAATTATTTAAATTTTTGGAGTGGATATTCCACTCATTGTGATGGAGTAAAAACATTAGTAATGAAACTTTGGCTTAAACAGTGAATATTTAAATTCCGGAAGAAATGCATTTGATTGATGCAAAAGATTAGCAAAAGGTTGAATTGCAAAAATAGAAAAAAGTTGATAAAAACGGCTTTTGTTCCCCGAAAGATGGCAAGGTTTTGCAGTACAGCAAACTAAAAAAAGAATAAATATATTGGCATCAAAAATAAAAATCAGGTGATACAATGAGCTGGGAATAACTCAACATTTTTCATAGCACTAGAAATTGAATGTGAAAATACAACTTCATATATTATATCAATAATGGAAATGATTACTTTAAGTTAAATTCTGCATAAGTATAATGTTTATATAATAACAAATGAAAAAGTAAAAAAATGTGCTCCTTGTAATCAAAGCATTCTTTCTAATTTATACTTACAACTATTTTAAAAAAAAATTGTGCTTCGAATCCAATAATCACAACAAAAAAGAAATTGAGCAGGAAGTTTATAAATATTTACCTCCCCACCCAATTGGCGTGCCCAAATGCATCCGCCCATTATCTCTTGCTGATGAAGCATTGCAACAGCAAGGCGTGCTACTTTTACACTTCTATAAAGTACAGATGCAACTTCCAACTTGCAACCATCTCTAGCTAATCCTGTAAAATTATAATGTTAATTTTCCTATAAAAACAATAGTTCTAAACATAATTTTATCACAAAAAAAAAACTTTGCATTTCACTTCTTAAAAAACTGAGAGCAAGGAAGAAAAATTTTGAGAGTTTAATAAAGAAGGAATTAAAATCTAAAATAAACACCCAAAAATTCTTATATGGCTACTATAATCCTACAATATCAAATATCTCCAATTTAGTCCCTCAGTCACACAAAATTGATCTAAAATTATCTCTCAAATACTAAATTGGAATCATTTTTTAACAATATAAGGACAAAAAAGTGATCAATTTTGAATCACAATTTCTAAATGATGAACAATTTTGAATAACTTTTTGTAAAATCAAGTGAAAAAATTAGAAAAATTAGGAAAAAAATGGCTTGACACACAAATAGTCAAGAGACTATTTTAGGAATTAATTCTCATTAAATATGTGTAATGTCATAAATTAGTATTAATCATAAGCACATATTGAGCTCTTAATGGTGTTCAAGGTTCCCAAGTTTTTAAAAGAAATAGAATTATCAATTGATTGGATTAAATGCAAGCATCAACCTTTACTTTGTTCAATGTACCACAAGGAAAACAATAAACTCAAATTTAACCAGTCATTCAAATTTATTTACCAGCTCTAAGGCTAATTTGAATCTATCAAGCCTACATTAAGACCCACTTAACC
Organism: Phalaenopsis equestris; assembly: GCF_001263595.1. Classification (NCBI taxonomy): domain Eukaryota; kingdom Viridiplantae; phylum Streptophyta; class Magnoliopsida; order Asparagales; family Orchidaceae; genus Phalaenopsis; species Phalaenopsis equestris. Next base: position 308,489 of record NW_018164506.1, on the reverse strand, counting down.
ATTACCGAAAGCGTGCTTCAAATTTTTGTCTTCTTTTAAGGGATGTTATCTTAATCGAGTCCCTACCATTAAAAAACTTCTCCATAAATTGGTTCCATCAAACAAGAGCACTTTCTTCATTATAGCATTATCACAACTATTTGTCCCTGATTTATGAATCATTATTTTTGCGTCATTCCTATTAAATGTTGCATGAGCAAAACCTATTTGATTAGTACTTTTAGCACAACTTCTATCCATATACCTTTTGTCAACCCTCTTCCATCCTAAAGCTTAGACACTAAGTTTCTTAACCAAAGTGCATTTATGTCATTCAATGTACATGTCCAAATCACAGTTATTTTTCGTCGGCTTATTCTCAATAGAAGTTGCTAACACATCCACCTTACTATTTCCTTTACAATATGTTCAACTAGACTATTAACGACACCTTACACTATCCCACACTAACATCCATACAACATAACAAGTGTGATTATAAATTTACAAATTTATGTGTAATCCATCATGAATCCTTTACAATATGTTCAACTAGACTATTAACGACATCTTACACTATCCCACACTAACATCCATACAACGTAACAAGTGTGATTATAAATTTACAAATTTATGTGTAATCCATCATGAAATTATCATATCACATAATACTTCGCAAGCACAACTCCATTTAAGCTGACCAATATATATATATATATATTTCTTCGACAAAATAAAGATTTGATTGATGAGAAGAATATATAAAGGTTTTAGTGAGAGGCGCTAGAAACCCACTCACAAGGCACGCAAGACTCAAAAAGATAAAAAAAGAAAAATACAAGTATATCCCAAATCAGCTGGACAATTTCCCCAAAAAGATAAAATGGTCCACGAGAGAGCTTAATCATGATGAGTGGGCTTTCCTCTCTCCTTGGTTCTAGAGAGTGAGTCTAACACCAAATTGTGATAAGGACTTCCACCCGAAACGAGCAAAGCATCCTCCTGTAAATTCCTGAGTTCATTCAGTCATTTTTTCTTCTTGTTGACTTTGTAAACTTGTCAATCATCATCCAAGGGTTGTCCCAACTTATCATTGAGGTGATCATTATTAGGGGTAATTTTCACCTGTGCTCACCTTGAACTTAGCACTTCGTTAAGGTTCGAGGGCCCGCAACGGCATATGGAGCATCATTTGGCACTAAAAGGAGAGTATCCTCATTTTCGGTAACCTACTAGGGCTAAGGTAGTGAGGGGCACTCCTCTGAGGCACCTACTAGGGCTGAGGTAGTGAGGGGCACTCCTCTGAGGCACTAACAATGACAATATCACTGAGGTGATATTGTCAATCATCATCCAAGGGTTGTCCCAACTTATCACTGAGGTGATCATTAATAGGGGTAATTTTCACATGTTGCTCACCTTGAACTTAGCACTTAGTTAAGGTTCGAGGGCCCGCAACAGCATATGGAGAATTATTTGGCACTAAAATGAGAGTATCCTCATTTTCGGTAACCTGCTAGGGCTGAGGTAGTGAGGGGTACTCCTCTGAGGCACAAACAATGACAATATCCTCTCTAGTTGCAGTTTCCACCATATCAGCCGGTGGAATAAGTGCTTCTTGAGTAGTTAGGTGAGGCACTGGAGGTTGGGGTTTCAAATTAGAGTGGAGCCTGAAACATTTTTCAATTGTGTGTCCAAACGATTGTATGTCCAAACATCTTACAATAGGTGCAATAGTACGATCTTTGTTCAATGACAATTTGTTGTCAATAGCAATTATGTGCAGTGCTAAGCCAAATTTCTTCAATGTCGGGTAAAGTGGTATCTCTCTCCACAAGAATTCTGAGAACCGAAGGTCTGGTGAGATTAAAAGTGGTAATCACTAATTTCATTGATCTCCCAAGCATTGCCCTAATGGAATAAATGACCTGGTGATTGCAAAGATGCAAGTTAAGCCCAGGTAACTTAATTCATATTGGTATTGTTGGTGGTTCTTGGTTTGGGTCATATTCAAGAGACCATTTAAGCAACTTCATAGTTTTTCCTTTAATGGTGAGGTATTTCCAGGAGAAAATTCTAGCATTGTCTTCGTCCGTAGTCAACTGTATCAAATCACATGTCTCTTATTAAAGAGACCTACCTTTCATTACCCTACAAGTTTGAGATTCTCAAAAGCTTTGCGGATAACCTCCATTTTGGAATGCCCCAACTGAAATTTTCCAATGAGTGTGAATTTGCATTTTTCAATCAGAGTAGAGACTTCGAGGTCTGAAAAAATAAGAGCGGTCTTACCACCCTTCCTACAAGTCATCTTAACAAACGAACAATCGGCTTTCCCTTCAAAGGAATCTTTTGACAGATCTGAGAAAACACCACATGATCAACAACCAACTCAGAGTTCAGACCCTTTCCAAGCGCCTCAACAAAAGATTCTTGGCCTAGGTACTAATTCGAGGGAGGAACAGTGGCTATCGGAAGCAGCGGAGAAAAAACTAAGAATAAATAGGGAGCTGAAGTCGAACGTGTCTTAGCTGAGTGTCAAAGAAACGACGAACAAGATGGTGCTGCTATCAAGTTGAGTCGAAGAGGAAGACTGAGGAGCCGAACATGACCTAGCAGCTAAGTGTCGAAGAGACGACAAACTCGTGTTGATGTCGAGCTAGGTCAAGGAGAAAGACAAAGGCGGAAGACGAGCACGCAACCCCTTCCCCTTCCCCTTCCCGTTTTTTTTTTGCTCTGCCAGGGTTTACTCTGGTCGCAACTCCGTGTCAACTCGAGTAGCCCTCGATATCTCTACGATGGAACGAGAACGTAGCCTGTTCGTCGCCTCGTCGTGCTCGAAGAAGAAGGGAAGAGGATTGTGTTGTAACAAGTTCGTCACCTTGTCATGATCTAGCAAAGATGTCGACATCTCCTCCGCTTAACAACACCTCCCCTGCGACAATTTTTTTTGTTCTACAATTTCTTTCTCCGTTTTTTATCTTCTGCTTCGATGGCTACTATTCCTCCCTCGAATCAGCACCCAGGCAAAGAATCTTTTGTTGAGACACTTGATAAGAGTCTATACTCTGAAAAGGTTGTCGAGCATGTTGTATTTCCTCAGATCTATCATGATTCTTTTGAAAGGAAAGCCGACCATCCGTTTGTTAAGAGGGCTTGTAGGAAGGGTGGTAAAACCGCTATTATTTTTTCAACCCTTGAAGTCTCTACTCTGGTTGAAAATACAAATTCACACTCATTAAGAAATTTCAGTTGGGGCAACCCAAAATGGAGGTTATTCGCAAAGTTTTTGAGGATCTCAAATTTGTAGGACAATGGAAGGTGAGTCTCTCTGATGGGAGACATGTGATGATACATTTGACTATGAACGAAGACAATGCTAGGATTTTCTCCAAGAAATACCTCAACATTGAAAGAAAAACTATGAAGTTGCTCAATCTCTTGAATTTGATCCAAATCAAGAACCACCTACAATACCAATATGGTTTAAGTTACCAGAGCTTAGGTTGCATCTTTTCAACCATCAGGTCCTTTATTCCTTTGGCGCAACCTAAGCCCAGGTTAAATATACCAAACCTTTATATAATCCTATACCTTTATTGTTAAACATATTTTCATTTCTTAAACTTCCATTAATTTCAGTAGATGTCTCAAAGTTATAACCATATAATCTATAAAAATAATATACCAAAGCACCTGTCTTTAAATATTCTTGAAAGCATCTTTATAGCCAATATCTAAAATTATGAACATAGTATTCATCCTTAAGGTCACCCTACTCTAATTGATTTTTCTTTTTTTTTTGGCACTCCGCACTACTCCTAAAACTATCTTAAAGAGCTTTAACAAAACTTTGTCACAATATTTTTATTAATATGCATTAAATCAATACCTATGGTACTCAATCATAAGCCTTTGCAAATTCAATAAAAATACTATAGAGAAGTTTATCCACTCCAAGCTTTTTATTAATTTTCTAACCACAAAATAGCTTCCATATGTATCTTTTAGCATAAAGTCAAACTAATTACTGTATATCAATGAACATTCTCTAAATTCATGTTCCGTTATTCACTTTCACAACTTCATTTTGTGAACATTATTTGTTCTTAGTATTGGTAACAAAATGCTTCTTTACTAATAATTTTGTATCTTTTTTCGCATTCATAACTAAATTAAAAGCAATGTTAACCAAACCACAATAACAACAACAATAATTCTTAAAATCACAATAGCCTGACACTTTACCATTATGTGTTTTCTTTAAAGCTAACTCCACTTCACCTTTTTAGATCAAGCAATAATAAATCTCATTATCTAGTGTCATGTTCTTCCGAAAGTGATTTCCTCCTAAAGCATAAATTCTTAAAGAAAAAATGTATATCTGCAATCTCTTCATATCCTAAAGCATTCATTTGATAAATTCTAAAAGAAAAATTTTATATCTGCAATCTCTTCATCATTAACTACTACCTCATTACCTTCATCATTAATGAAAAATTTTTTATTTAAATTCTTACTAAAGACCTCAAGGGCAGACAATATGCTCCCAAGTTTCCAAAGTAGAGGTCACATGTTTAAGTTCAGCCTATGACTTTCTTTAAACCGAACATTCACTAGCTCCTTCTGTGGAATCAAAAATGTAGCACTTATGCCCTCCTAATCTGTATTAGACCTCGCGGTTCACGCCTACTTATCTTTAACTATATTTTTGTCCTACTTTTATTAATTAAATATTCTATCCTTCAAAAAGTTAGTATTTCTTCCTCGAGAAAAATTGAAACTAGACTAAAAAAAGCCACTATTGATTCTCAATTACAAGAGAAAAATAGTTGAGTTTAGAAGCTGATGGCAGAATTACTCATCCTTAGCACATTATTTAATCCAAGAAATACATGTCAACAACTCAAAGTTGAATGAACATGTGCAAATAAATCAAAGTTAAATGAACATGTGCAAAATAAGTCCTCAGCAATACCCATTGAAACTTGTTAAACCTTATATAACGTCTCTCAGATTCACACTGATTCTAATGCAAGCCTTGGCATTAACATGGCAACAGAACATAGTTAATTTCATGCAAAACCTACCTTTTTGCAGCGTAAGGTCCCACTGTTATACATCAAAAGTGCTAAAATGTAGTGTTTTTACAACAAAACTCTACTTTTTGGAAGCACATCAGAAATAAGGTTCTTCATATACCTAAAAGCATGCATACTAATGTCTGTAATTTACAAATCTGAAGACAATTGTCTAAACATTAATCAAAGCGGATTAGACAGGAGAATAACTAGCTTACCATGATGGTCAAGTTCTTCCTTTGGAAAAGGATAAGTTATTGAACAAATGCTTCCAGCCTCTCCAGCCCGACGGAGTACTTCATTTGTCATTTCAGAACTGAGAAGGCCTCCAAATACCACTGTCCTAGCAACCCTTCAAGTCACAATGAAAACAAATTACTTGAATCGCAATGAGCTATTTTATTGCATTAGAGAAGCTATGAATGACATTTATAAATGATGAACAGTTACTAACACAAAATGTAATGATAGCACGCGGCCTCAACATGTATTCAACATATATTCATAGTTGAGAAGGCACAACACATATTTGGAATGTTTGAATGTGTCAATCAAGATCAAACATACACTTTCCCATGCCTCCTCCAAGAATTCTAAAAATAATCTGTTGTATTAAATTTAATATTAATTATTTGAAATGAAACTAATTCATCTGTTCATAAATCACAATAAAATAAATTTCATGAAAAAAGTATCAAGTGAACTTTGGATGTCAACTCAAGCGAGAGAAATTTTACTATACCGTATAAAGATAAAACATACCACTTAAATATTTGAAGCTGCTAGAGCCATATGCCACAAAAAAAAAAGAGATTCAACAAAAGAAACTCTTCACATGGAAGTTTTATCAAATGATATTCTGTAATGTGTGAGACAAAATAGAATATATTATGAGGCATGTAAAGCTTTTTTTTATTTGAGATTAAATGCTTGATAGTCGTGGCGATCATGATTCTTCATTATTATAGTAGGTGCCATCTAACAAAATCAGATTTTGATTTCCACCAATATGATTTAGAACAAAATTTTGCACACACAAATGCATTGAAATTCAATGGGGTCAATGTCATTAACTCGGATCTTGAAGAGCTTTGAAACGATTCTGACGAGTAACAACATATGCTTGCTTTGTTAGATTATAATACATTGATACATATCAATTAATTAATAGGATACGTTAACGGAAGGATGATTCCTTTAATGTAATTTATTTCAAATGTCAAGCTAAATCATTTTAATGAATAATATAAAGATTTTTTTCTTCATTAAAAGTAATGCTTATTACTTCTATAAAAAATCATCTCACTTCTTTAATTAGTATTCTATCTTTTTATTCATGGATACAAAATTAATAACTTTATTAATTAAATTTAATAATATTTAGTTGATACAATTTATTAATCACTAATAATGCATATTCTTGTCATTTAATCAATTCATGTAACTCCACAATTGTTTTATTCAAACAAATTCTTTTATAACAATCATTTAAAAGGCAAATTTAACAGAAATTTAACCAAATACTAAATCGCTTTTATTAACACCCATGTGATACCGGAGTTAAATCAAAACACAATAGGAAAAGCAAATATTAGTACGGAAAAAGCCAAATAGGTGGTTATAACAAACACACTTGAAAGGGAAAATATAACATAATACCTGTAAATATTAAATAACAACAAACACAACATAAACACTAAAATTAGGATAGATCTCGAGGTGGTGGTGGTGATCAGCGAAGGTTTCGAAAGGTAGTGGAACGGTGGACGAGGTGGTTGGCAAGCTTCAAATGACAACGCAATGACTTCCCAAGTTACAAAGAGAAAATACGCAATAGATATCGAAGTGACACAGCTGTCTTGGATAATAGCACTAAAGAGGAAAGATTGGAACAACGGCGGCAACGAAGATGAATGGAGGGCTAGTGAAGCAAGAGGGATGTGGAGGAATGTGAGGCAGTGAAGCAGGAGGGATGTGGAGGAGTTGGGCAAGAATAAACAGCCTTGAGATCAAGAAACAACCAAAGTACCACTTAAAACCTAGAGAATAGCCCTCGAAGAAAGGAATAGACATCGGAGGTTGTCCCAAAACAAACACATGAAAAAGTGACTTTCAAGCCCTAATACAGCACATATATAGGAAATGCCTAAAAAGAAATAAACAAGAATAGTAAAGAAAGCAAGAAAAGTAAATCGGGATTGATTTGGCCCGTCTCCTAGGATCGCAGAAGCTGCGCAACTCGCGTCTTGCGTCAAGAGCAAAATGCTCCCACGTCAGACTCCTGAGGTTGGGGAAGATTTAACCTCATCCGTCAAAGTTTTTGTTTCCTCGTAGTATGAAATTAATTTGAACACATTGAAGGTGGGGGGGGGGGGGGGGGGGTGGGTTTTTATTTTTCAAAAAAAAACTT
>NW_018164506.1:291408-300879 GCF_001263595.1 Phalaenopsis equestris | reverse complement strand
TCGGGAGCGGCGTATGTTTCAATCTACCAGCAAGTCAATTTTGAAGGCATTGTCATTCCAAAGCACATCCTGGTATAATAAGTATTCATCCTTTTTTGGCACAATATGAGCTTACGCAGTAAATAAATGGGTATTCTCCCGAATCAGGTCTCAAGTCACTACATCTATAAATGCTCCCCCCACTTCCCGTGCTCTGCTGAAAGCATCTGATAAACAAGTATATGATGAGAAATCAACTCTAGGACAAATTTTGTGGCAGACTGCGCCACTTTCACTAGCAACTGCTCAGAGAGACCACTTCTTTTTCTCTAACTAGACATGGATCTCATTGAAGGATCTTTCCCACCAAACTCCCAACTCAATTTTCAAAGTTGTGGTTCACCCCTCCTATCTATCTGTTGGTGAATACACATCTGAACTGAATATAATATATGAACAATTTCGTATAATCTTTCAAAAATGGAGAGTCTCATATCTGACATGTTGAGCCCCCCTAAATAGGGTAAACTCAAGGAGTTTATATATATGAAAAGCCTCAATTTCTCTTATTTGGGGTTGTCATGCCTCTGATGTCGGTTCCTCAAACTCAAAATCGTCTTGGACAACCACTACTAATTTGGATGGAGTCTCTCTCATAAGCTCAACTGGAACTACTTGCATCTTTCCCTCATTAGTTGGAAGCAAGTGGTCCAATTTTATATCTTCACCTTCTTCAATCTCTATTGTGTCATCACTCATATCTTCTATAAAGCTCAACTTAATGAAATAGATCATTCTCGCGGTTGTACAATCTAATTCAATATGTTCAAATCCGTAGTACTCGAAACACTTTTTTGTTGGGACTGATTTAGAAATATTAGCTCGCTCCACTTGTTCTTTACTCTAAATCAGTTTCTCTTCAGGCGAAGTCAGCTTAGGTGTTCCCCTGGGTGTACTCTGTCTGTAAGATCTAAAGGTTGAACGATGCTTATAAGATATGGTGGTCGAATGGTCGCCCAGTGATGTGGTCTCTCCACTTTGGGGTTTGACAAAGTTGGGGTTTGAACATTCGATCTATAGTGAGCTGGTAGGTACTGACGCTACATCTCTTGTTTAATCTTGGACCAAATAATAATCTTGTCTTTTCCCTCATGCTGTCATTGGTGCTTCAATTTTTTTCACCAAAATAATGTGCTCTATTTTAACTTTCTGACAGCTAATTTCACCATTTTTGTCTGGTGAGACTTCCAGTTACTCAAAAGAAAAATTTCATAGCATGTAGCCACTCAATGAACTCGTATGGATCTAAGTGACCGTCAAGAAGTGGCAAATCCAACGTTTCTTCAAAATCCTGACTTCTCAGATATTTCGAGAAAAATTTCCAGGGTAAAGGTTCTTCATCCCTGGAATCTGCATGGTGAAAGAGATCCACTCATTACTTCGATCTAGCAGCTCATTGTTGTGGCTATGGATGATCCGTCCAGATTGTCTCCTCCAGAATATGGAAAGCCTCTATTGCAATCGGAGCATTTCATGTCGCGTATTCTCTATAAGAGGTTTCCCGACATCTCTTAACAGATTTCGCATAAACTACATTGTGACATTTCCTCCTGAATAAGTTTTCCACAATTGTCTCTTCGGTAGTGTAGTTGGGGTTTGGATTGAGAAGGTTGAAGAGGGTACATAAAGATAATATAGGGTAGGAAAAAAAAATTGGGTAAAGGTAGGGTTAGGTATGGGATGGATGCTAGAAATGCTATGATAAAACTATGATTGGGCTAGCTCTGATACCAAATGATACTGGAGTTAACCCAAACCACAATATGAAAAGCAAATATTATTACTGAAAAAAAAAACTAAATAGACAGTTACAACCAACACACTTGAAATAGAAAATACAACAATACGAGATCTGGAATTATTAAATTGCAACAAACATGACACAAAAACTTAAACTATGATGGATCTCGGGGTGGAGGTGGTGATCAGCAAGGGTTTGGAAGATAGTGGAATAGTAGACCAGGTGATTGGCAGCAATTGCTTCTGAAATTTCGAACAGCAAGTGCGACAGATATTGATGCGGCGCGGCAATCCATGATAATAGCAGCAAAGGGGGAGGGTTGGAACAGCAGTGGCAGCGAAGCTGGAGGGTTGGAACGATGATGGGGGGATGCGGTGGACTGCCGGAAAGCAAAATGAAGGTTGTCCTAGCAGGTGCAGCAAGGAAAGAGCAGGACAACGAGGAAACTGCAGGAAAACAGCAAAAGGGTTTATGTCGGGGCAGCTTGCAGCAACAAGAAATGTGTGAAAGTGAAGCTGAAGGGAAAGTGGAGGAGTTGGGAAGGATAAACACCAACTAGAGACCAAGCTACAACCAAAACACCACCTGGAACCCTAGAATACAACCATCGAAAGGAAGAATAGACATCAACGGTTGTGCCAAAACAAAACACACGAAAAACTGACTTCTAAATCCTAATACAACACATATATAGAAAAGGATAAAAAGAAGTGAAGGATAATAGGAAATAAACATAAAAAAATAAATCAATATTGATTTTGACCGTCGCCCGCAATCACGAGAGCTGCGCTCCTCGCATCCCGCGTCAAGAGTAGGGTGCTACCACAACACCGCGACAGTATGCAACATTGCAAAACACGTATGTGTGCAAATAATTATAAGTACAACCACTACAAAAATTTTAATTATTCAATTAAAAAACTATAAGTAAATTTGTTCATAATTTCAGCCAAAAAATATAATAAACAGATTTAGGCATTTTGCTGAAAATAAGAAAGTGCATCACGTTCTGAGATATGCATCAAGTTGAAGCATTACCTCTGTTTTTCAGAGCCATCTTCTTTATCAATAGAGACAATATTTGGAACAATTGCTTCACTGGGGGATTTTTCATTATTGACAATTGCTGAATTTATCAAGATATAGCAGTCAAGTAAAATCCATCAAAAGAAAAGAGCAATGGATATGGAGAAAAAAAGTAATATTACAACCTGAAACATGTGATGTTAATTCCATTTTGTCAACTTTGCGTACTTGATTTGCTTTGTCACTCACATTTCCTTTTTCTGCAGTAAAATAATGAGACTGGCACATAACAATGAAAGAAATCACCAAAAACTTGAATCGGGTGATTACTTTCTCTACTTTAAATGGTAGTGACAGAACCAAATTTCAAAATAGTCTCTTTACTGTTTTACTGTTTATATAGGACCATTTAGTCACGGAGTCTATAAAAGTGACAATTTAGTCCCCAGATTTTTCAATTTGAGGCTCAAACAGTAATCCATGGGCCTTTTTTAAAAAATATGGGGATTAAATTAGCATTTTTATAGATTTGGGGAATAAAATGGCCCTTACAAAGAGTCAAGAGGACTATTTTGACAACGATATGGATATCAACTAACCCACAGAAATGGAAGTTACCATTATTTGCTTTCTTCGAGCGAAGATCCCAAGAAAGTCGATGCATTGCAAGTTCAGCTTTTATTTTTCTACCATCAATTGTTAAACCATTTTTCATTTCGATGGCATGCTGAGCATCTCCCACAGCAGCGCTGAAGGAACCAGATGACGAGGGAAAACGAGAAGAAAAAATTACTCGATGAGCTGATATACAATTATCTAAGAAAAATATCTGATCTTTTTTAGTCATTGAGTGGCATAAGAAAAAATTGCTTGTTGTTCCAAACAGCAACAGATGGATCAACTATGATATAGATCATTGGGTAACTAAATCACAGCTGTTCCATATAATTAGAAATGTAATTAGAATATGGAGGTTTGAAAAATCATAATAAACTAGTAAACAGAGCATGTTTTATCAAGCAAAAAAATGGCAGTTTTCTCAAATCGTAGAGATCCTAAAGATTCATAATCAAGAAGCCAAAAGCTAACATAATGAAAGATAAATTATAAAGTTTACTTTGATCAAGCTTTCTATTTTCTAATGTTGAACAAGCATTTATAGTAACATAAAAGCTTTAGTTCTCTCATCTATAGAAATAATGTTTAAAGGATGTTTTTTTCTTTGGAATGTTTGGTTTGCCGCATTTTAGTGTAATGCATTCATTTTGCAGGGTTTTCAAAGTTTTGCATTGATTAGATGAAAAAGATAAGCAATGTAAAATGTTGATGTATTTGAAACTCATTCCTTAGTTCAATTTGGTGAATTGAAAAATCAACCAATTTGGCCAATTTCCAAATACACCACACGTGCTAACACGATCATCACCCGTCGTCGAAGCTACAGCACCACCACCACAGAGCACCACCATGCCGCCAATAGCCACAAATTGCCGTAGCAGCCAACCAGCTTCCGCCGCCAATGCAGTTGGGCCTTGCATTGAACTCATTTTACTTCAAAGCAAGCACAAAAAGTAATCACAATTTCTTTTACACCCAACCAAACAACTTTGAAACATTTTAAATGCTCTGCACTTCAAATATATTGTATTATTTTTACTTTGCAATCCTTTTTCAGCAAACCAAATAGCCCTTAAATGAAAATTTGCGTGAACCCATTTCATTAAAAATAATTGGAGGAAATAAGTAAATCTTAAAAAAAACAATACTATTTATCCAACTTGTGCAAAGTCCTATCTTTCAACAAAATCCAAGATGATCAAGGAAAGTTAGTTAAGCTGAGATCATGCTTGTGGTACAAAGGCCAATGCTCCTTTTATGAAAGACTGAGAATAATAAGGATGGTATTGAATAAACCAATGAGAAAACAAACAAAAAAGAGAAATTTTATTGAAATTGACTTTTAATCAAAGTGAGCTTAAACAGAAACAAACCCTTCTTCCTCCTAATCCTCCTTTTTTATGTTTTTTTTTTTTTAACTACATAGACATCTGGACCAGATCCAGGTTACCAGCGGATAACTGATCAAGTTAGACTAAAGAGAATACAACACAGCTTATTATATAGAGGTGAAGAATGAGGAAGAAAATGCATGCTCTATCACTCTTTGTTTGGGGTGTTTATGTACAAAATGATATTGATTGTTATATTGTAGAGTTGATTACTAATCTCTGAACATCTTATATGCTTCGAAAATAAATTTAGGTCCTGATCTGAAATGTTAGTAAGTTCTTATCAACAGAAACTCTATCCAGATGCCATAGGCGTCAAATAAGACGTGCTTACTCAACTAGAAATGATTATTCAAGATTTAAACTAAAAAGTGTTTATAAGTTTCTTCCACTGCAAAATTGCATGTCAAAACAACTATATTACCAAAAAAACTTAATATCATGGAAAACAAAATCATCATCAAGAAAAAGGCAGAGTGAAGGGGCAGAAATGAGTTACACTCACAATTGCACAAACCCAAAGCCACGGTTTGCATCAGAACCTGTAAGTGTGGAAGAAAATAAGACATGGTAAATATAATTAAATGAGCAAAAGATAGTAAAAATGAATTAAAGAAGACAGTCAAAACCATCACATATATAGATTAAAAGGCATCTACAAAGCTAAGATATGATAATCAACAAGATTGGCAGAAAAACTGCTATTATGTGTGCATAGCAACTAATGTTCAGAACCTTTATCATTAAATGCCATAATTTGCAGTTGAATGCAAAGGTTTAAAAAATATTTGAGACGGGCCTTTGGAATTATATTAATGCTATGAGATTATGAATAATCATATTGATTTAAATGAAACATGTGACAAGGCAAGGATATAATATATCCTCAAAAAATGCGCTAGATGGTTCTACATTCGTCTTACATCCGAGATAAACCAAGTATTGTTTCAAAAGTAAGCTCAGATGATAATCTATCTTCCCAATAGGCAACCCACAAATTGCTCATTAATAAGATAAAATTGTTCTTTTTTTTTTCTTTTTAATAGAAGTTAACACTGGTATATATGAATTAAACTTTGCATGTGGAGATTTTATAACAGAAAAGGGCATTAAATTCATAAGTGGAATGCTTTACAATTACATAGGGGCATGGACATGGATGGCTTGGCCTAAATAATGACCAAGCCAAAGCACGTAATCAATGTTACTTACCAAGCCATCTGATTAACCAACTTCCATTATTTTGTTGTTAAATCAAAAAAAAATATAAAAATAAGAAAATCTGTTGATTCAGTTATTGCCTTCAAATTAACAATTTAGTGCTAAGGAACTTTTATATTTAGTTAATTACAAACAATATTTATAAATTTGTCTTCATAAATACAAATCCCATCTAAAACATATTTTGCATCTTCCACCAACTTATCGAGGTGTTAAAGCCACCGAGCACCTTATGACATTCTTTTCTATTGTAAATGATATCATTCACATGAAATTATAATTACAGGGCCTAACTCATAAAATGTGAGCTGTTTAGTTCGTTCATGGTTAAATTAAAAATTTCCGCACCCTTGGTCAGGCCATAGCTATAACTCAAGCACAAGTAAATGAAGAAAAAACATATGCATTGCCACAAACCCTTCTTTGTGACCACAAAGCAGCGCCTCACAGGTCCCACCTCACTGAATGCATCTTCCAGCTGTAACAAATATTAAAAAAAAAAGGATTGGCCAAGGTTCAGGAAACAAGGCAGTTGGCATTTTATAGTAATAAGTATATAAAATAAACCTCTAACCTGGGAAGACTGAAGAGAGTAAGGAAGATTTGAAACAAATACTGTGGCAAGGCAGCGATCCCTATCTACTCCATCATTCTGATCCCTCTTTCTCTTCCCCATATCTACAATAAAAGTAACTAATGAGCGACAAAAAAAAAATATCCACCCATCAATGCATAATCATAAGCTATATAATTCACCCATTATTTTAGCAGGTTTAATCTGCCATGTGACGGAACCTTCAAAATTCATATAATCACAAATCACAAGTTCACTTCAGTCTACAGTTCATGGAACTCGCACAAGAAAATAAATTATCTCAAATATCATGGCCTAAAACTATGAACAGACTGGTCAGAAACTGACAAAATACAACCAACGGTAAAATTTAAGTCCATGTTCTAAAGTTCAAATGAAAAATCATAACAATGACAATAGAACATAACTATTGATAAAAAGAATGAAAATGCAAGCTTTAACGTCACCACTTCGGTGTTTAAGGAATAATGGAGGGGATGGGTTAATGCTTGTTCAAAAGAGAAAAAAAGGTGAAAGGAGAGTAATGCAATACGCAAATAAAACACACAACATAAAATAAAGTCAAAAAATAGAAAATATGATGAGGTTATGCAAGATTAAAATCCTATGGAACTGTTTGGTAGCAGGGTTTGAACACGGTATAAGTAGGATTTAACTTAGATCCTGCCATAATGTAAATATTTCTACTTTAAATCCTAAGTTAAGTTAGCACCCGTTCTCCCTCGTTTTACGTGATGCGGAATTAGCTTAATCTGGGCATTGCTAGTGTTTAGCTTCAATCCGCGGCGTCCCTTCCCGCGAACTCCCGTCACCAACTCCTCTTCCCCTTCGCACGCCTACTAGCCCCTGCCTGACCACCGCCAACACCCTTCACGAAGTCCGCTTCTCCATACACGCCGCCAGTCCAGTCGATGCTTGCCAGCGAGCACGGACCACAAGCGGTTCGGAAACTATTACGATTTAGAACAGAATTTAAGCTAAATCCTGCCAGTCGGGCATTTTGGACAAGTTCAATCGTCTGATTTACTAACTCCGGACTTCGCCCATTCTCGGCGTAAATCTCGGTTTTAGAAAATCCGGATATTCCGCAGATTTAGTAAATCCGGGAACGCGCGAAGAAAAAGAATGGAGTGAACAGGCTCACCGTTCTCAATGGTTTCGCGTAGGAGCGTAAGGAGGAGAAAGATGGGAGTTTCGGCGGTCTCCGTACGCCGCTATCGCGTCGCTCCCTTCTCAGCTAGCTCTAATCGCTGCTGTAATGCGAGGGTTCGGTCACGAGGCGAAACCGGGAAAGCGGGGATGGACATAAGCGAGGAGGCTCGGGGCAAAAGACGTTCTTTTGGCGAAAACCGGAGAACGGTGGGCATGAGGTTTAGGGTTTGGCGCAAGTTATTGGGACGCACTTGTTTACATGAAAAAAATATTAATGTAAAAATAACGTGCGTAATCAATTAAATTACGTCACGATATCTCGCGTGATAGAGCAAAAAAAATGATACAGTAATACGTAGAATATTCATGTGTTATTGTGTGTAATTTATGTATTATTGTGTGTGATTCATGTGTTATTGTGTTATTATAACACAAGAATATTCTCAAGACACAATAATACGTGAATACTTCTCACATGTTATTCTTGTGTTATTGTGTGTTATTCATGTGCGGGGAAATATTTTCTCCCATGTTATTCTTGTGTTATTGTGTGTTATTCATGTGTTACTCATGTGTTATTGTGTTATTATAACACCATGAATATTCTCATGACACAATAACACATAATAACACATAAATAACACGGGGGGAATATTCTCCGTGTTACTGCGTCCTAGTGATACTGCGCCGTCTGTGTCGCGAGGGGTATCGTGGCGTGATTTCATTGACTACGCACGTTAGTCTACATGCGTAGTACTGATGTAATATTTTTTTCGTTCACATGAGCGTATTTTCATCTTTTATATGCGGTGTTAGTGACATAAGGCGGAGCACGATAACATTTCCTTCTTTCGCATATTGCGTTGAGTTCGTGCGTTTAGGGTGAAAAAGGCGTCCTGTGCCCATCTTCAGTCTCTCTCGCCCTCGCCTTCTTCCTCGCTGTCGTTGAGAAATTTGACAATAAATCCACTCTCTGTTCTCCCTCTCGTCGCCCTCTTAACGAAACCCTACTTTCTTGTCTGGTATGTATCATCGTTTACGTTCATTTTGTGTTTTTGCTAGATGTTGTTCGATCCCTGATTTATGCGGCTTTGCATCTTATTTGGATAGACCATTGGTGGTTTTGGAAATTTTATAAGGAATTTTAGATGGGTGGTTTGTATTCTCATAAATTTCGATACACAGTTTTGGGTCTCCAACCTTTGATTTGTTGCAAAGCTTTTCGAGCATTCTCTGAACTTTCTTTTTACTCGATTTGAAATTTTGATGAAAGTATCGGCAGGGTGTTCCGATCAAAATTATGAATAAGCTGCATTGCATGAGTTTTGGCTGGGTGTTCTTATCTTTGTGATGGTTCTTATTGATGGAATTTGGGCCCTAATCCTTCTCTATCCCTCTCTCTATGTCGTAAGATGCCTCCTCTCTGTTCGGCTCTTATGGAATTTGGGGCATTACAGTGGTTCTTTATTGTTTTGTTTTGGCTTTGCCGATCTTGGAGTATTTCATATCTTCCATATGCAGTGATTTTTAGTTTCATCAAAATAGTATGGAAATGCATATTTGACAGTGATTTTTAGCTGACCTATAGGATTTTGAAATTTTTGCTATTATAACGACATTCCTGCGACAGTATGAGAAGTTGCATTTAGGAAAGTCTTTATGCATATCCTGCGGCTGAAAATGTGTAT
>NW_018164506.1:280260-291308 GCF_001263595.1 Phalaenopsis equestris | reverse complement strand
GTGTTCTCCATTGAGAATCATAGCTATGTACTCTTTCATAATTGGAAAATAAAACATGTTTGATGTCTTACTATGGATGTAGGTATTTGACCGAACCACATAAATCCTGTGTATTATTTTTTTTTTGTTATTTTTTTCTTTTAGCAAATCTCGACACTGCTGATGGTTAATTCTGTGGATGTTGGTTCTTTTTTTTTTTTGCATTTTGTTGATTCAACAATACGTATGGATGTTGATTCATTTTTAGCAATAAGTTATTCTTAATATGTTTTTATTCAGAATAGTTACACGACACTGCTGTTGAATCGTGTCTAAAGTTATTGAAGGAGGCCCATCTGCAATGTGGGATAAGTCGTTACAAATATTTTTTGTGATATGTGTATTAAAGAAATAGAACTGGAGAACAGACCAACAACGTATTTTAATAAGGAAGGGTGACAAAACATTGCTAAGAGATTCAAATAATTGACTGGCAGGGATTACGACCGACTTAAACTTAAAAACAAATGGGATCAGTTGAAGAAAGAATGGAAAATATGGAAGGAGTTGAAACTTGGATCTACCGGCTACCGGCCTGGGTTGGGATCCGATTAAAAGTACAATTAATGCTCCAGTTGAATGGTGGGCTGAAAAATTAGAGGTAAATTTCTATATAATCCATGAATTGTTAGCTTCGCAAATTGTTTTCTTTAATTATAATTTTCTAAATATCTCCTTTAAATGCTATATCACAGGCAGTACCGGCAGCGAAGAAGTACAAACAGTGCGGAATAGAGCCGGAATTTGAAGAGAAACTGGACATAATGTTTAAATGGATTGTCGCAACGGGAAAGTTTTCATTCAACCCTACTGAAAGCGGTTTTACAGAGATAACAGATGAGATCACACCTGAGCCATTGACATCCGATGAAGAAGTGCATATCATTAACCAGAGGAATATGAGGGAGTCCAGTACAATTTTAAAGAGACTAAGGATTGCTAAGAAAAATAAAGAGAAGGAAAATTTTATGAACACCTCATTCGATCGTTTAATTGAAGCTTTTGCAGCTCCACCAATATCTGATTCTAACATATTTGACTGTCTCAGACTTTTGGCACTATTCCTGAAGTTGTGGGCGATAAACGATTTCACGCACAGTGTGTGAAAAAACTTGAGAATTCAACTAGAATGAAAATATTCATGGCGCTATAGCCTGAATTGCGTCTTGAATATTTGCGAGTTTTGGTCGAGGAATGATATTTTTTTGTATTATATATGTATTTGTTGTAGTAATATGAACTTTTACTCAAGTCAATTTTTTTTAAATGTTTGGAACTTATAATCATGTTATCTTTTTTTAATATGTTTGTACCTTCTACATATGTATATGTTAGTAGTTGAAGCTTTATTTATAAGTTGCATATTATATGTTCTGAATTTGAACAATTAATATTTGGTAGTGCTGTAGCAATATCTTATTATGCACTAATTATGTTTACATCTTATATCATTTAGGATGGATCCACAACGTATGCGTCGTAGGAGAATGACATTTGCCACAACCATTGCGATATTGTTGTTGGATTATTACCGGAGTAGCACAGCTCGCATTCCCCGCATGACATACTGCTGAGAACCGGAGTAGCCATGACGTCACATAAGAAGCATAGCTTTGGGAGGCAGTTCCATGATTGTGTTAGAGGTGTTTCAGCTCGTTGAGGTTTTTTCCGGTGGGCTGATAGTCCTACATATTACACTGTCAGTAGTCATGCCAGCAGTCATGTGAATCCAATGTTTTCTCAGGCTGACAGTGCAATTGATGACCGGCGTAGCCAGTGTTTGAAGTTAAATATTTTAATATTTTTCTTTGTTGTTATACTTGCATTTGTACTTTTTTTAGTTCTCCCGGTACTCGTTAGGGTGTGAGAAATGTATAGTATCTTCTAGAACATGTATGTCATTATCGTATGTTTCTGCACTATATATTTCTTTTCTACCAATAAGCTATTCTGAATAAGCTGCCCCAAACAGTTTTATCAGACGGGCAGGAATGTCATTTAACCACCAATAAATTAGTCTGAATAAGCTACTCCAAACAGCAAGTCAGATTATTCTGATAATCTGCAGATTATCAGATTAGCAGAATAATTTGTTTATCAGCAGATTATAAATAATCCACATTTGCGCCAAACAGAGCCCAAGTGTGAAAGGCATTTTGAAAACGCCATCATACTCTTCGTTTCAAGTGTTTGATCAACTTATTCAAAAATCACATTTTTTTAATTGTGAAAGATGCGGCCCGCGAGATGGTACCCGAGTCCGGCATTTCATTGACATTAATAAAGTCTGGTGCCATTTGTACCCTCGTTCGCATCTCCAGCTCCTCCCGCTTCCTCCGCCCGTCTTCTTCTTTCTTCTTCTTCTTTGCAGAAGAGTAGATGACGATGGCCACGCATTGCAGCTAAGCTTCAAATCCCTACCACGTTTGCAGCAAAAATTGCTCACAAAGACCTCCGCGATCGAAGGCTCTCGCTGTTGATGAGAAATTAGCTCCGACAGATGTTGCGGAGCAAAATGTAGAAAAGATGGAAGGAAGAAAAAATGTGGATCTTTTATGTAGATGCGCATCTAATCCTTACCACAAGTGCACAGATTTCTGCACTCAAAAGATCTCAAATCAGAAAATCTAACAAAAAATAGCTAAATCAGAAGCAAGAAAGGAAATACTAATGACTGGATACTAATAATGTTAATTCAATCTACTCACATATTTCTCATCCCTACCATCAATGCACGAAATACTGTTCCCAGAGATCCAACGAGAAGACAAAGATCAAGCAAGGCAAGCTAGGAATTGCTGCATTTGTGAGCACATAAAGAAGCAGCAGAGGTTTAGGGGTGAGGAGGAGGAAGAATGTGGACCCTAAATGCAAATATGCATCAAATCCATACCACAAATGCAATGCTCTTCCCACTGCTTCCTGAAGATCAACCAAATGACATAAACATCACATTAATACAATTCAGTTCTTTGTTATTGGAGATGTCTTGCGACTCTCCTTCTAAAAAGAGGATGGACTGAGTAGTCAGCAGTTCTATATTTTATGCAAATGTGAGACTTATTTATGTATTTAATTTGACTTTTAATACCACTTTTGCTTACTTTCTAAAGATGAAATGCATGTTTTTCTCATATAGGCTCGTGTATGACCAAGACTGTTATAAATATAAATATGAAATTTTAAGTGTTAAGAAAGAAGTAGGAATTGGGTGGTGTGTATGTAATTGCCCCTTTATAGATTTACAATTGTAAATTTAGGTGTTAAAATTATAATTACGAGGAATTGGGTGGTGTATATGTAATTGCCTCTTTATTAATTTATCTATTTTAAGTATGTTGATGGTTCATGCGGCTTTGATGACAAAATTCTGGGTTTTTCCAATTCCTTTGTTTACAAGAAATTTTTAGAAGGAGGTTTTTTTTCTAATTCCAAGTGGTTTAATATGTACAATAGAGAGTATAAAATGCACATAGAAATTTATTACCTTGTTAATTCTGTCATTGGCTTTGATCTGTGCTTCACCTCCATGGAACTTTGTTGGTAGAATGGTCATTTATTCATATCAGGGACAGAATGGTCATTTATCCACAAACAACTGCAAATCAGCTGTTTTCCAAATGCACAAACCAAACAGCCAGCCAGTTTATTTGAATCAGCTGCTCTTCAACAGATTATCAGGATAAGTTGCTTATCAGCATAAACTGGATAAGCTGGAGCTGCCCCAAAGAGACCATTAATTGTTAATAAATAATAATTATTTATTAATATTATCGTATTAATTATAATTAGATAATTTACATGTAATTATTTAATAATTAATTAGATTAGATTAGAATGCATTTAAATTATCATATGTTTAATAAATTATAAGTAATTATTAATTAATATAATTAATAATTAATAAAGCATTATTTTAAATTATTAAATTACTGTTTAAAAATAATTAGCTAAATAAACTTCCTATTAATGTATATAATTGATTAGTTTACCGAATAATTATTTTAATTATAATAATAAAACAATAAAATATTAATTATTTTTTATATTATAACAAATGATAGAAACTTTTAAACAACAGACCTTGTAATCTAAAGCTTTGTCTTTCAGCCTACAGATGTTATGTTTGAGGTCTTCAAATGTGTTTGAGTGAAATAAAAAGTAACATACATGACTTCACTAAATTTATTAAATTCATTCTCAAATAGTTTTTAAGATATATAAATTTTAAAATTCATTAAATCAATATTTACAAGATTTAGTGAGTCCTAATAATTTGAATTCAAAAAGTTATCAAACTGTTTTAAAATATATATTTTGCATGCATATATTGTCACACTCTAGCTGACCCCTCTTAAGGGTTAACCATTGTGCAATAGAGATGGATGACTAATTAAAATAAAATTTTCACCAACAGGAGTTCTGACTTGCACAAATCATGACTTAGTTTTAATGAAAAAGTCTCACTATCGTCACAAACATTCATAAATTATATCAATGGACTATCATTCACATTATTAAATACATAAATGTTTTTATAATAATAATATCGCCTAATACATGTACATAACTGTTAAAAATTCAATATAAAAAAATATATATCCAAAAATCTATACTAGTTTCAAACATTATTATCCAAATGTTGTACAATGTCACATATGACTACTTGTTGTGATACACTTTACCACTTCATGAAAGTCAACAACATATAGGAACCGGTTATAATATCATAAAAATAATCAATGTTAAAATAAGATTTTATAGACAAAAAGCAAGCAACGTACATGTTCAATCATAATTCATATGCTCGATGGCAGTACATAGCACGAACATGTTATGAAGCATCTAAATCAATAGGTATGAATGTAATAAATAGCAAAGAACTATAATGTTGAACCCAATAATGTCCACGAAACACACCAAAGGAATATAACGTTCTATTAGGAATTGGTTAAGGGAGAGAGAGAGAGAGAGAGAGAGGAGAGAGAGAGAGAGAGAGAGAGTAGAGAGAGAGAGCAATAATAAACTGGCAAAAAGTATTCTTTATTCATAATATGGACCCCCTATTTATAGGCTTGGGTCTCAATTTTATAAAAGTACATATTGGTCCTTCGTCATTATTATCTTTTCAAATGTTTTTTATTAATTACAGAATTAGTTGGATATAATAAAACTAGGGATTGCTTTAATCGATCAGAGTTGTCGATCGTTTGGTAAACCTTGTTTCGGTCGACATATAGTTCAAATGAGTACTCATGTCGATCATCCTGGAGACTGATTAACGCCCTAAGAAATTTTCTTTTAGCATCTTCTATCGATCGTTCAGATAAGAAGCTTCCTTAACCAATAATCACTCGGAGACGATTTTCGCCGGCGTCTGCACTCGATCGTCCACCTGTTCCTCCCAAGTCGCCCACCTTTGAGATTTGTGCTGACACATTTTTATATGTGGATATTTAATTATCTGATTCTCTTGCTCTTTGAAAGTTATTCAATGCACGACGATAAGAGAATTTTAAACACTTATGAAATAATTAAATGATTCATTTAGTTGTTTTCTTGGTTTATTATTGTATTTTCTTATCAATTGTGTGTGATTGTAATCGCTCGTTACTCTTCCAGTAATAATATTTGTACTTCTATTATTATTTGGGTTAACAATGGTATCAAAATCACTAATGAGATCTTAGTTGATGTTGAATATTTCATTTGAGTAGCATCACAACTTCCAACTTATCTTTTAAATGGTAGCTTTTGATGCCTTGTTTAAAGCACGAGAATAAATACTTCCTAACACCGGGGAAAATTAGTTTGGATATATATCGAAGAGGATTTTAACATAATTATTCATATTGTACCGAACATGCAGAGTGCGGACCACATTTTGAATGTAATTGGTTTGGTGCTTCAATAAGCTCTACCCATCTCATTAATTATGATACAACCATAGTTAAAGAAATGTTATTCGATGCAATCAATGCTTACTATACTAAGCAAGTGGTTAGGGATGAGCCTCCAAAGAGTGAAGCAAAAATTATATGAATTATCGATTGTTGCACAATGATCGTTGTGGGAGGTTTGTGCAACACACTTTCAAGCTAACAACAACACTTAGGATGTTGAATATTAAATATGATTTTAATGTGTTTAAAGAATTATTTAACCCAATTACAGGGTTATTGAACAAGTCAAACTCTAGCAAAAATTTAGTATTAAAGGGCCTGTTTAGAATAAAGAAATTAATGTTGAAGTTAGGGATTACATCAGAGAAGATAAATTATTATACTGCTAGTTTGCTATTGTCGAGGTAATGCAATGGAGGCATAACTTAAGTTTTATGGTGCCGAAAAATCAATTCAAATGACCTGAAGAGTAAGATACATAAAAATATTTCATACAAACAACCATTTTACCTTCCTCTCATTCACATGTTTAAAGAATATTTGCCTCTATATGTACTACTTTACATATGAGATGACATCATAAAGTAACAAGTGAAGATAAATCATTGATTTATTTGATAGTTTAAGAAGCATGGAGATATTTTGATCATATTTACTTTGAATTTACAACAAATTATTGCAATATTAGACTTGATTTATGTGCAGATGGTTTTGTATCATAAAGTCAAACTGTCTTGCCTTACTCATACTGGTCGACAATAGTTACACCTTATAATTTATCTCAAGAGTGTGCATGGTTACACCTTTCATGTTTCTCACAATAATGTGCCTAGTCCGTAAAGCTCAAATAAAAAGATTGATGTATATTTGCAACATTTCGTATTTGAGCTTAAATTATTAAGAGAAATTGACGTTTTCACTTACTATATTGCTTCAAAATAAAATTTCCAAATAAAAGCCATACTTATATAGATGATAAATTATGCATATATATATATATATATATATATATATATGAAATATTATCAGAGCGAAGCATTGCGAGAAAGTTAGCTTGCCCATACTTTATAGATTCATGCAAGGTATTTACCTTAAAACATCATAAAAAAAATATCAAGGTTTGATTATCATTGTATGTTACTGCATGTCGATCATCCATTTAGAAATACATAAAAATACATTTTTACAAGTAGAGTTGAGAAAACAAGATCTCCGCTAAGGATATTTATGAATGATTTGTGGCAAATGATTAGTACAATTATGAAGATTATTCATTATCCATAACAAGCTTCACATAGTCTTTATTTATAAATTAGCAGTTTTCTACTTTATTTGAATAATTTTTTTTTGCTTTAGTTTATTATTGTCTACTTTATATCAATAATTTTTTGCTCTTATTAAGTTGTTTCCTATTTTAGTTCAATAATTCTCGCTTTAGTTTGGCTGTTTTTTTTATTTAGTTTGTTAGTTTTGTGCCTTGGTTTAGTTGGCTCCTGCTTTAGTTCAGCTGTTTTATTGCTTTTACTTCTTTATATTCCCAAGTTAAATTATTTTGAACATTTTTTGTTTTCTTATTATAAATGGTATTTGATACGTCGCCAACAAATTTTCATCATTTGACACGAATCTCGAGACATGACACAAATCTCGAGATGATATTTTAAGTATGAAACATTGCAAACTTTCAATGAAGTGTCATGCAATCTTGATAAAAAGTCATCCAGAGCTCTGATTTCAACAAACTTATAGTCAAACTGACCGACTTGATGAGACAGACCTAATGATATAAAAACTACCCCAATCAGAGTCAAATCAAACTCAGATCAAGTCATTAAACCACCATTGGAAGATTTCTGGACACATTTGGAAGATCAAACGGATGTTGACACTGACAAGTTTGTACTCGAATCGAGCGACTGGACAAGATGAATCCAACGAGCCCAAGATCACTCAATTCTGACATCATTAAGGCACTCAAATGTTCAGTAAACGTCGTATGATCAAGGTAAGCTCTCCAGATCGTCAAATCAAAATTATTTATATTCTTGCATTTGCACACATAACACTATAAATTGAGCCACATCCCTCCCATGAGGGGGGGCTGAAGTCTGGAGAGAGAGCCCGAGATCTTGAAGATAAGTTGTAGTTCAACATCACCGTCGATCTTCGTCAAACACCACCAACCTCTGTCGTCGACCACCGCCAAGACACCGCCGACCTCCATCGTCGACCACCGCCGATCGCAGTCGACCATCAGACCGCCGAAGACCATCACCAATCGTCATTGACCTCTGTCAACCGTCATCGATCACCACCAACAATATATTGTCAGTCAACATCGTAATCTGAAAAATATAGTTATCATTTCTCGCATGTGTGTAAATGATTTATGCAATCATCAATCAATAGTGGATTTTCACAATTGTGTTTTTATGTAATCATCAATCAATAGTGGATTTTCACAATTGTGTTAGACCCTGTGGTTTTTTCCTTTACGAGCTTTCCACGTAAAAACTTCTGGAGTGGTCACTATTTTTTTCTTTTTCATCTGAGTGTGTGCAGAATTCTCGCACAACACTAAGATGATAATCCGTTACTCGATCGCCAAGAATTTTCTAGCACGCATCAGTTTTATTGACATAATTTTTGTTCATCTTCTTATTAACCTCAAATATCTAAAATGATCTTAAAATATATCACATAAAATAGAAACCAAATATGTTTAACTTCAATTAAATCCTAAAATTGGATATAAAAGTAGCTCGATGATTGGATATTCTAAAAGCATCATTTCTATCATCCAAAATTATAAATTTCTCTATAGGTCATTGTAGTGTTTGAAAATTTATGCTAGAAGTTACTCTTGTTTCATTATTAATATATGAATAATATAAACTATGTTTTGATGACTATTAGATAAATGTTTATATTGAGTTTTGTGTGGATAGCTTTCATACATAAGAATTCATCCAACGTTGAATTATTCAACAGAGCATCATTTTATAAAATGAACTTCGTGTAGATCATCAAAACCTTCCAAATAAACCCCATCATGCCCAAATCAGACTCTGCTTTGGGGATCATCTAACCTATGATAATTTGATAATAATTAAGATAATTTGGATAATAATTACAATTTTTCCCTTAAAATGAACTCTGATCCACTTCAAATTTAAACATATAATCAAAACAAGCTAAGAAACATCAAAATTGACCAATTTGAAGCTCACTTGAAATCTTAATTTTCTCTCTCACAGGTTAGGACCCATGCTTTTACCTAAGTTTTTATGAAATGAAGGCTATTCCTAGCCTAAACCAATCACCCATCTTTCTACCATAAGGTATTCCATGCCAGCAAGGTTTTGGAGCTAAAAAAAAAAACCAAAATTCTCAAAATCCTAACATTGGATGTCATAACCACTTCACTTTTAGCGTGGCTACGCTATCTCAAATGTACTCACACCACAATGGCCTGGCCACACCCTTATTCTCTTGGGTGCACCCAAGTTGCAACCCAACCTCTGGTGTCATAACTACATCGCAAGGTAGCGTGAGCACGATTCCCCACTCTTCTGATGGCATGACCACACCCAAGGCGGCTTAACCAAACCACCACACCCAAGCAGTCGGCGACTACATCGCCAACAATCTATGGGACTCCCGCTCTTTTTATGAGTGAAATGACACATCTCTTTGGCCGTCGACGCTTTGCTCTCTATATTGCCCCCTATCCTCCTCCTGACTTCTCTTCTCTCCTATTTTGGTGCTCGGTTTTCCTTCTCTCGTCCAATAATCTATTGTTTTCTGCCTCTTTGTCCAATGCAATACAACTTTCATCCACTGTAAGTTTCTTTCTCTTCATCTCTTCTCCCCTTTCTTCTTCTTTTTTTCTTCTAGTTCTTCTTTTATTCTTCTTCCAACTTTTCGTCTTCTAGTTCTTCTTTTATTCTTCTTCCAACTTTTCTTCAACAACAATAACAAAGCCTTAATCCCACTACGTGGGGTCGGCTACATGAATCAATTTTCTCCATTGCGTCATATTTAGTGTCATGTTTTCATTTAATTCTTGTAAATTAAGATCATCTTTAATACAATAAGCCCAAGTCTTCCTAGTTCCGCCTTTCTTAACACAAGTCAAATCTAAAACATCTACTCTCATAATCGAATCATCAGATGGTCGATGTTTAATGTGACCAAACCATCTAAGACGCCTTTCTCTAATTTTGTTTGTCACAGGAGCTACACCAACCCTATCACGAATATATTCATTCTGCATTTTGTCATGTATATTCATTTTGCATTTTGTCTCTAAGTTTAAAGCCACTCATCCACCTAATCTTTCTCATCTCAACAACACTTAACTTATTGTTATGCTTCTCTTTTAAAGGCCAACATTCAACACCATAGAGCGTTACAGGTCTCACCACCGTCTTATAAAATTTTCCTTTCAGTCCAAGCGATACTTTTCTATCACACAAAAGGCCCGAAGCATTCCTCCACTTCAACCAACCAACTTGAATTCTACTATTAACACCCCCATCTATACCACCATCGCTTTGAACAACGAACCCAAGATATCAAAATCGTTCACACCTTTTAATAATTTGATCACCTAAAGTCGCACTTCTGTCACTAGAGCTATTACGACTAAAATTACATTCCATGTATTTAATTTTAGTTCTACTTAAATGAAGGCCTTTAGACTCCAATGTAGACCTCCATAATTTAAATTTTTCATGGGTTTTTTCTCTCGTTTTTATCCACAAGAAGGATATAATCAGCAAAAAGCATACACCAAGGTACATCCTCTTGTAGATGTCCAGTAAGACCATCCATAAATAAAGCAAAAAGACATGGGCTTAACCTGATGTAATCCAACAGAAATAGGAAAGTGTTTGGTCAATCCTCCTTCAGTTTGAACAGAAGTAACAGCTCTAGTATACATATCTTTAATGACTTGAATATAAGTCATATCAACACATTTCTTCTCGAGAACTCTCCAAAGGATATCTCTTGGAACCTTATCGTAAGCTTTTTCTAAATCAATAAAAATCAAATGTAGATTCTCCTTATTATCTCTGAACTTCTCCATCAAACCTCTCAATA
>NW_018164506.1:276409-279608 GCF_001263595.1 Phalaenopsis equestris | reverse complement strand
TACTTGTTTAATAGTGTTTGTTACTTTATCCCACATCACATTTGCTTCTTCATGAATATCCTAAATTTTGAAATCTTGAATTTTACTCATAAAAATAATTTTATTTGTGTCATTTAAGTTTCTTCATCTAATTTTACGATGATGAACCATAGTAATTCTTTATTTTGCAACTCTTAATCTTAAAATCTAGAACTAATAAACGATGTTGGGTACTTAAATTCTCACTTGGAATGATTTTACAATCTTTACAATCACGTCAATTTGTGTTTTATTAGATCCACTCTTATAAGTAATAAGATGCTCATATATTTTCTTGAATAAAGTATTAGTAATAACAAAATCATACGCTAAAACAAAGTCTAAAATAATTCTACCTTATTCATTAGTTACTCCAAAACCGTATCCACCATGAGTATTTCTGAAGTCATCTACCACTTTACCGACATGTACATTTAAATCTCCTCCAAAAAAAATTCTTTCTTCAAGAGGTATTATCTGTATTAAGTCTTCTAAGCCTTTCCAAAATTTATCTTTAGACTCTATATCTAAACCTACTTGAGGAGCATAAACACTTATAATATTAAAAATCTTAATATCAATGATAATCTTAAGGGCTATAATTCTATCTCAAACTCTAATAATTTTTACAACATTATCTTTCAAACTCTTATCTATAATTACACCTACACCATTTCTAGTGTGACTCTTACCAGAATACCAAAGTTTAAAACCTAAATTATCAATCTCCTTGGCCTTTTCTCCAACCCGTTTAGTTTCTTGAATACATAAGATATTAATTTTCTTATGAATCATAATATCAACTAATTCCATTAATTTACCATTGAGAGTACCTATATTCCAAGATCCTATCCTAATATTAGTTTCATTGGTTTCATGGACTAACTTCTTTACCCGTATTCACTCATAATGCGGGAACCCTTGCTTATTTAACACTACACCCGGGCCTAGGTGTAGCGGCCCTTGCACGGTTTTCATTGTATTCATGATATACAATGCGTCGCTTCCAGGGGACGCCCTAACACTTACACAATGACCAAAAGGATTCATGTCATGATTTTTTTTGACAAGTTTTACGCTGGCTGTCGACTAGCTAACGCAACTCTCCACTTTTCACATCCGGGCTTAGGACCGTCAATGACAATGTTTTCTTCCAACTTTTCTTTGATCTTTTTTTTCCTCCGATCTTCTTTGTTTTATGTTCTTATTTTTCTCTGAATTTCACACCTCACTACACTTCCTCGTCGTCGACTTTCTCTTCCATGTGTTTACTTCATGGTCTAACAATGTGAACTCCATGCGTTCAATTCATACTCAAAAGTATGTGAAATTTAGTAATCTCCATGTGTATTCACTTATGTACAAAAATTATTAAATTCAAGTAACATAAATATGTTTTTCCCTTGTTTATACATTAACAGATGAAAGGGAACTATCCACGTACTTCTACTTATGTCAAAATATATGAAAGTTGAATAATCTACTTATTTCCTTCATGTATTTTGAACATGTTCAAGAGTGGAGTAGTATTCATGCTTTCTCTGCACATTTTAAGCATGTTAGGTCAAGAAACATCCATGTTTGCTTATAGTGTTAAATATGTTAAATATAAGAAATCTCCATGTATAATTTCTTCTATATGTCGAATATATGAAATGAAATAAAAAAAGTGAGAGAAGGAGAACCTCTTACATAAAGGTTTTATCCAAAGAAGAGATCAGCTTATTGACCAAGTGGATAAATAACTGTAGTATGATAGGGGGGGTTGAGAAAACACTCATTGCATTGACAGTTGCCCTTCACTTGAGAAGTGGTCCTTGAAGTCAGCATGTCTGAACGAAGTATGTGATGACTACCCACCACATTCGTGCTTGAGACATTAATTCAAACAACTTTTTGAGAATTTAGCGAATGCAACCCCTAGCTTGGAAGTAGTTTTCATAGATTTTGTATCTGAATAAAATGCGAGAATACCGTCCTGCCAAAATCATGCCTATGATGTTAACATGAACAATCATTCGAGATTACAACCAATGTTACCCTTACACTGAAGCAGAGGCTTGCCATCTTAGACTTCAAGACTGTGCTGGATGGGACTTTATTTCTCACAGATGATACCATACTAATGCATTGTAGAATATTTGTGGCGGTAGAGCAGTAAGTTAGCATTTTAACATTGAATGTAATTCCAACACACAAATATAAAAAAGAGAAGTAAGCGGAACGAGACATTGATTTTTACATGAAAAGTCTTATAAAGAAGAAAAATAATGAGACATTACCTAATTAAAATAATCTATTATGTAATTGTATGTACATAGATCCACTATCCTTTTAAATTAGATAAGATATAATTACAATGTTAATATACAATAGTAGTTTAACAATAATAGTTATAAAGAACTGCAAAAGTCGTAATCAATTGCAATGAAGGCATTAGCCCACCATGAATGTTATAGACAATGACTGCAGTGCCATTTGATCATAGAAGTCGTAGTTGAAAGTTGTAGTACTTGGCCATGTAGAGCGTAGATGATTGCTTTAGGAGTATTGATTACCCACAGAGGTTGTAGTAGAAATGTGAAGAGGTTGTGAGCCACGTAGGTTTCGGTTAGCCAAGTAAGTCGTAATGATAAATTGTAATAACATCGTTAAGTCGCAAAGGCCGAAGTTGGAAGCTATATGAGTTGTGAGCCATATAAAGTATAGTTGATTATGTATTTAGTAATAGTGATATCCAATAAAGTTTTGTGAATATTTAAGTGTCTTAATAATGTCAGAAGTGAGTGATATTGAAGTCAATAGATTCATCTCATGGAAACACCCAATTTGATTATAATTTTGTCAGATTTGAAATCCATTCACTCCACCATGCACCTAAAACTTTTAAAAATGGTTTAATGACCCAATCTGAGTTTGGTTTGACTCAGATTAACATCATTTTGACGTCATCAAATAAGTCTCGCAAAACATGTCAGTTTACTTTTAAGTTGAATTTGAATGTATTTTGTTAAAAAAATATTCTGAAATTCATCCATTGTCTTGAGATTTATGCTAATAATAAGATTTATTGACAACCAAATCTTATAATTGATTAATTTTATGAAATTATTTATTTCTTTCATTAAAGACCTTCAATTTTATTTGTTCCGGCAGTACAGCCAGCATCGTTTGATCGGAA